>NC_056725.1:1905409989-1905544989 GCF_019279795.1 Protopterus annectens
GATATTGGCAAAGGCTCTTGCCACCCCCATAGTGCCTTTTTTAGGCAAGGCTCAAATTCTAAACCTACCACCCTAGAACACAAAAAAGGAAAAAAACTAAGGGTAATGCTGCTCAATGCCAGAAGTCTAAATCTCAAAATGCACGCACTCGAGGCCCTTCTCAGTATGGAGAACATCGATGTCTGTGCTGTGACAGAAACCTGGTTCAAGGCTCCTGAGAGCACCCCAGCGCTATCAGGTTTTACCTCATATCATGCCCGCCCCAAAATCCGGACAATACCAAGAAAGGAGGGGTATCCATATTCATCAAGGACACCCACACCTCAAGACTGGTGGCAACGCACGATGCATCGGAGACCATCCAGGTGCAATTAACCATAGGCAAGACTGCTCTGCAAATTGTAGCATGTTACAGGCCACCCTCACAAACTCAGGAAACTCACATGGCCTTCCTGAAAACACTAGAGGGGATAAATGTATCACCAAACACCATCATACTAGGTGACTTCAATTACCCTAATATAGACTGGGAACACTACTCAAGCCCAAACACCTTAGACCAAAAGTTCCTGGAATTCATAAACTCAAATGCCATGGAACAACTAGTCACCATCCCCACAAGAGGAGATAACATACTTGATCTCATCATCACGAACATGGGAGCACAATGTTCAACACCGGAAGTATACCCTCACTGGTGAGATCAGATCACAAACTAATCTCGCTGGAGGTCCTCATCCCACCCCACCTGAAATAAAAAAGACCACAGTAAAGAACTTCTCAAAGCCGACTTCACACTTCTAAAGACTAGTGTGGTCTCCTTTCAGGCCCCGAGCCGGCGGAAAACAATACTCAAGCCGCTGAATCACTTACAAACGCCTTCTACCAGCACCTGCAGGACTGCATGGATAAGGCAATCCCAAGCAAAACAAAGACTCTTTGTACCAAAGGCAAGCGTCCAGTCTGGTGGACCCCAGCCATAAACAAACTCTACAACAAAAGGAGGAAGCTACTACAAGATAGAGCAAAATCCTTAAAAGGTAAGACACCCTTGATCACTATAAGTAAAAACTAAGAGCTCTCATAAAATCATCCAAAGCAAATTTCGAGAGAAAAATAGCTAAAGACTCAAAAGACAATCATAAGGCCTTCTTTAGCTATGTTAGAAACCTAGGAGGAAACTCCCAGATATGCTCAGAACTAGTTCAAAATGATGTGAAGATTACTGATCCTACAGACATTGCCAACATACTGGCTGACAGGTTCAGTGCAAACTTCTCCCCGCCCCCAAAAGGAGAGATATCTATACCAAATGAGTGCAGCCCCCCAAACATCTCCAGCGCCCAAGTGAGAACTGCTCTCTCCAAAGCAAACACAGCATCCATGGGACCCGATGGTGTCCCCGGCTGTGTGCTCCACGAACTCAATGAGGAATTAAACCCACAGCTAGGACAGCTGTTTAATCAAAGTCTTACCTCTGGATACGTACCCAGGGAGTGGTGCACTGCAACTGTGGTCCCACTTCACAAAGGCGGTGCCTCCACAGACCCTGGAAATTACCGGCCCATTAGCTTGACAAGCCTTATCTGCAAAGCCATGGAGAGGATCATAATGGACCTCATAAATAAAGACATAGGGAATTTGCAGACTTTGGATCCAACCCAGTTTGGCTTTGTCAAAGGCAGATCATGCCTTTTAAACTTGGTTGACTTTTGAAACAGTCACCAAAGCCATTGATGAGGGAAAGGCAGTCCATACAGCCTACCTCGATCTGGCTAAGGCCTTGATACAATACCCCACTCGGGTATCATTGAAAAACTCATCAGCTTAAATGTTAACCCATACATCACAAGATGGGTTGCAAACTGGCTGAGTGACAGAACCCACAGGGTCAGAGTTGCTGGCGCCATGTCAGACTCAAAGCCTGTCACAAGTGGTGTCCCACAGGGCTCAGTCCTGGGCCCACTCTTGTTTGGCATCTACTTTTCCAAGTACAAGCAAACACAGGAGGGTTATGGCTGACAAAGTTTGCAGATGACTGCAAACTGGGCGCCATAGTAGAAAACACATCTGACACAGATATCCTTCAGAAGGGTCTCACAGAAACGGATAACTGGTGCCAGAGCCACGGCCTAAAGTTAAATGCCAAAAATGCATAGTCATACCCTTCGGGAAAAACAAGGTTACCCCTAGCTACCAAATAGGTGGCAATCCACTGAGCACAGAAGAAGTTATCAGGGACCTGGGGACCCAGGTTGATAGTAGTCTGTCATTCGACACCCATGTAGCTAAAGTAGTTAGGAAGTCCTTCTACATTGCCCACCTTATCATGAAGGGATTCTCATCTAGATCAAGGGAGGTCATAGTCTCCCTTTACTCATCACTCATCAGACCAATGATTGAGTACAATGCCCCATTCGGAATGTATCTGACCCGACACTTGCAGCAGCTGGAGAGGCCACAAAAGTTCCTCACCAAAAGGATAAAGGGTCTCAAAATCTGTCCTATGCTGCCCGACTGAAAGAACTCCAGCTCTATTCAGTCGCCACCGCTTGCTCAGAGGTGACCTTTGCCTAACATACAAGGCCATGTCAAACCCAGATTTGATGAATATGCTTCACCTCAAAAATCTAGATCCATCAGAGCCACAAGGGCGGAGACTTAAACCTCGACACGGCTATTAATAGGACGTGCTGGAGGGATAGATTCATCACCCAAAGACTCCCTATGCTGTGGAACAAAATCCCGGTACATGTGAGGCAGAGCACCTCGCTGGCCTTGTTCAAGAGAAATCTTGACCAATGGATGGGAGATCGCAGATATACCCCAGGAATTACCTCAGTGTCACTGCTCGACAGAGGCACAGCAAAATAATGGGTATAGTTCCCCATACTAAAGGGGTGGCGTAAGCCACAAAACAATGGGCTAGGCTTATAAATGCCCTCGGGCAGATAGCCTAGTATGAACCTATGAACCTATGAACCTATAGTTATAGTTATGCTACTGTTATGTTGAATTACATTACTTATTGTTAATCGTGTATGCTTATAACCACTTGTATAACATGTGCTACCATTTGTCCATTGTATCTCTGTTGGAGCTTTTCTCCCCAGGCCTCCACTGAAAATGGGCTCTCTGTGGCCAGTTGGACTTTCCTGGTAAACAAATGACAAATAAAATAAATAAATAAATAAATCAAATATTGGGAAAAGAGTATTGAGGGGGGCATTGCAAGTGTACAGCAATTGCTAGAACACAGGATTGTTAAGATTAATGGGAAACATAAACATGACCACATACTCAGAGCACAGTTCAAAATGTGCATATATTTTGTATGATACCACTTTCAGTAAATACATTTGACTGTTGAACATATTGCACATATCTCAGTAGCAAAACTGCTTTTAACATTGAGAGGAACAGGTATGTCCTCTTGGTCAACTGCAATGGAATTTTTTTTGTTGGGGATATGTGCTCAATAAATCTATGTGCTTGACATTAATTAAAGAGTATGGCTGCAGATATATATATCAGTCAGGGACACAAAAAACATTCATTATGACCAGGGAGGAGACCGGTGGTGTTAGGATGTGCCAAGGCCATGTAGGAACAAGGATAGTTATTCCACTGGTTTCCATAACAACAGAGCAATACCTAAAAACAAGACAAGTAGAAGCACACTACTGAATTTATTGTGATATCCCCACATAAGCCCAAGTTTTTGTATGCAGAGAATGAAGTTCTTCTCCAAAACATTCATCTCAGTGGATGATGACTTTTTGCCTGCATTCAGCTGACAAGGCCTACATGGACCATGCAAAGGATTATTTGTTCAAAACTGAATGCAGTTGGTGACCACAAATGCAGTTATGAAAAACTGTGCTGCAGGGCCTGTGATAGCACATGTGATGCCCAGCAGATCACAACAGCTTGCACAGGAATGTAGAGCAACAGGTGTGTGGGGGGGGGGTCAAGTGTAACACCTCTCATGGAGACAAAGAATTCCTGGTCTCTCTCAGAGGGAATGGTCTCGCTACAGATTCCTACAGTGTGGTGCTGGATGTTGGGGCAGAGCTGGACAGGTCCCAGGAGCAGACTGGTGGAGATGCCCCAGGTATGTAGGCCTATTTCTGTGTATCAATACCTGTAAGTCATCTGTACCCCTTAATCGCTGTCACACTTATTAAATATGTTTGATATATGGTATACCAATACATCGGGGTTCAACATCCACATCCATGTGCATAAGGTGTGCACAGAAATTATTACTTTTTATCCTGTTTATATTTGAAAAACTGTTTGCTTGTATACCCTGCACTGGATATTATTTGCTTTGGCACATTTGAAGGTGATTCTTTACCTGGTTCCAGCACTGTGGAACTGCCCCCCCCATCCGATGTTGGAGCACCTATAGACTCTCATAGTGATGGTTGGGATGAGCTAGCTCAGTCAGGGAGTGTAGAGTGCGTGTACTGAATCAGCAGTTGTAAAGTAATATTATCAAAGTCAATTTTAGGGACTATTTGCTAATGCTAAGGTCAAATATTGGCATTTACAAGTGTTGCAAAACATTTTAACATAAAGCATCTTCTAAGGCTTTTTCTTTCTCATCACCATTATTTTTATGTATTGCATGAAACAAAAGTGCAGAATATTTATGCTGTAAGATGGTTCTTATAATCAAATCTGTCCCTTCATTATATCAGAGTAGGCTGATAGCTTATTGCATTTAGGCTTCAGAAGGTTTCATTTTTTTGTTTGAGTATCATTAGCTTCTTTTATTTTTTTTTTTCTGAGTTTTGCACCAGTCTGACATATATATGAATTTCTGCAAATGATAAATATGAAACAAGCATCAAGAAATGCAAGTGTGATATAGAAAAGGAGGTGAGTGGGTTATGGGAATAAACATGTATGCAGATATTTTCAACAATGTGCAGAAATGGGAATGATTGCTGGTTTTGCCCATCCTCACCCTGCAGTTTCATATTCTTCCCAGGTCTGCCTTTTCTGCAATGCAATACCAGTGACTTCATTTATGACACTAGGAAAACCTTTAATATGGACAGTTTACAGAAGTAAAACTGCTCATATCATACATTTTCAGACACTCTGTTTTAAGGGTGCCATGGTCTCTTTCCATAAACAGATCTTCCAAATAAGAAAGAAAAATACATTAGTTTGGCTAAGACCCATCATTTTTCCTCTCCTTTCCCCACTTTGTCTGATAATACTGGATTTGGTAATATACGTTTACAGGACTATAGTTAGAATGGGTTGCATTCCTGCTTGTTCCACCGCGTAACAAATTATCTTCTTGTTGACATTACTTTGTAATACTGTTAGCACAGTTTTATATGTGGGCAAATTACTCTTTTCTTCTTTATCTCCTAGTCTATTGATACTCATCATGATGTTTTTTTCTCCACGAAACATAGAAAACTGTCTTGTACAAACTGAAGTTTCATTGTGTTTATTAGAGATCCTTCCTTTCTTTTCCATCTGTTGCTTGTTTCTGGCCAGACTACTGGTCCATGAGATAAGAGGGTGTTCTGTCCCTCACTGATCAGCTGTAACATTCCTGCAACATTAATGTGATGATAAAGTTTAGTGACGACATCTTTATCTCCTGCACTCCTTGGCTTGCCTGCCGGGGACCCATGAATCAATGCCACCAACATCCATGCTTACCATCAAAGGGGTGCAAGAGTATCATCTTCTCCTGAAACATGAAACATTGTCTGTAGGTATACTTGTCAGCTCTTAAATACTACTCAAAACAGATAGCATTTCAAGACCAGAAACTTTTTTTTTTTATTTTAAGCTTGCACAGAACTGACTTGCATTGCTGGAAAGCCTTATATGACCTAACACAAAACATCTCATAGACTTGTATATGCACAAAACTGAAGTGTCCCACAACAGTCCTAATTCAGTGAAAATTCATTGACTATATGAATCAAAGATAATACCTTAAAATATAGACAAAAATAAATATATTAATATATAAATGGAAATCCCATAGCTGCCTGCATCTAATTAATAGGAGTACACAGTCACATAAAATGTGATTGTGCTGAGGCATGCATATAGCACCATTGTGCTTTCACCCTTTTTGGTGGTGGGCTCTTCCTTCGGCTTGGCTACTATATAATGTTTTCTGCACACCATTCATTTTCAGAGAACAGATGGACTATATGAAGAGGAGTAATAGAAGGCCAGGGTGGAGATCTGTGTCCCATTATTAAAGGAAAAATAAATAAAATCAGTATGTATTTCTTTTTATAATAGTATGACATTGTCACTTACATTACCAATAACAAAGTACTATATACACAATTATTTTGGAGCTAGTAACATTTCAAACATAAGGGCAGTTCCGTCAACACAGCACTTGGATAAGGGCAGTTTCATCAACACAGCACTTGGATGGAGGCAAGAAATGAACTCCATACACAGGATTTATACGGCAACAGCAATAAAAACTCTACAGTTTTTGATCTGCTATTCTTGAAGGCTGCACATTACCTTTTTAAATCAATAATAAGTTATTTTATCTCAAAACTGTAATAAACTATTTTTGAACAAAGGGTTGCATACAGTACTAGTTGCCATTTTATGATTAGTCATTTTCTGATACCTTTGTTCAAATTAAGACTAAGTGACATGCGAAAAGTAAACTAATTTGGTGTGATTATACACTATATAAGTTAGATATAGTATATATAACCAAAAGAAACATGTCTAAAAAATATCTGCTGGATTACAGACTTGGAGGCTTCAAGAAGTCATTGTAATTTGTTGCTTAAAGAGAAAACAACTTCACATAAAGCAATGCTAGTCAGTGATTAAAAATAATAATAATACATAATTTTCAGTAACTGCATTGAAGATGGTGGAAACATGGAACACTGAACAAGAGAAAACCATCAGTTACAAAAACTGCAACTTTTTTGTTAATTAACAATATTTCTCCATTTGTTTTGTTTTTCTTTGTAATATGCTTGAGTCTGTCCATAGTAAAGTTTAACTGCAGCATGAAACCTTATCCTTTATCTATATTACATTAATTACTGTCTAAACTAACTAGTTTATTCTTTCTGTTACATAAATGTCTATGTAAAAAATTTGGACTTGATTTATTAAAGCATGTTTACATATTAAGCTGAAAAAAAGAGGCAGTTGGCCTCCATTTGTCAGTGTGTTAATTTAATAGACGTATTTTTCAAGATGTATGAATGGATAATATGCATTTTGCTACTAAATCAAATATATGAGTCATATATCAGCACTGATGGGCAAACGCAGAGGAGCTGTTTGATCCCACTGATAATACTTCTGATGTTGCTCCGCCAGTAAGTACCATCTGTCTTTCCTTGGCTAAGGCATTCTGTATAATTCCAAATGCAGGGATATTTTCACATTTAGATAGTTTGGGAGTAAATAGCTTTGTGTTTAGATGGATAGCATAATGCCTATGTGGAAGAAAACACAGAATTAATGTTCCTGGATAGACTAGTGTGTGCAGTGAAGCTTTGTGTGGCCTGCTTTGGGACCTTTACTTTTCAATATTTCTTCCTGTGTTTCTCTGAGGAAAAAATGTTTGGATTGTGAACACAGCTAACAGATAAAATTTGGGTGCATTCCCTAATGCAATGCATTTGCCAGTCAGTACACAAAATTATACAAATAGCTTAGTATTTAAAGGAGACAGCAGCAGCCAACACAGTTGTATGCTTGAAAACGCTTTTATCATGCTTAATGGATTTCTATCTTTCCATGTGTAATATGCAGCTGTCCACAGTTAATCATATAAAGGAAATAGCAACAATTATAGATAGCCAAATGAGAGTCTGGCATACTATTTTAGTCATAAACAAGAATAGAGACTTACCATAATTTTGATTTGAGAAATGTGTGCAACTTAGCAAAGAAGCATCAATTTCATCTATACTAATATGGATATGGACCTTTTAACAGATTCTATACACATAGAATAAAAAGAGCATTTGATCACGATAGTCACACCTTGCTTCTTGACACACTTTGCTATTTAAACATTTCCAGATGATTCAGGCAGATGGTTTCACAACTGCTTAAGTAATCTCTGCATCCACGTACAATTACACAATGCTATCCACTTCATGCACCAACCAAGGTTCCATACCTAGCGGCACTCATTTGTCACTTTTCATTAATGATCTTCTCTTTGTTTGTTCAATGAAATATAATCTTTTATGCCTACTTATCCTAGTGACTGGAACATATATTAACTCTAGTCAATCACAACTTCAGAAAGATGTAAACAAAACTTTTCTCTGTTGTTCCAGTAATGATGTACATGTTAAAACTTCTAAATTCAACTCAGTGATTTTCAGTGGTCCTTTATTACACCCCACTGTCCCCCTCTGTACCTCAAATGCAAAATTCTGTCAGAAGTATCATCTTTCAACCATTAAAAACTTTGCCTTACTATTGACCCCTCTCTAAACTATAGTCATCACACTGCCTTTACCTTCAGCAAAGTATTACCACAACTAAAACAGACTTATAAAATTACAAAATGCCTCACTCCAGAAACACAAGTCTTTACTAAGAATGCGCTTTCATTTAAGTTTGAATTTGCCTGCTCAAAGTTTCTTTATACAACACTAAATATCTGCCATGTTCTTATCCCTGCTGGGCACTCTAACCATTCAGTTATCAAAAACCTCTTCATCACCAAAACAGCCTCCTTCTTTCTGTGTTCAATAGTCTTCAAATTTCTTTACTAATTTTTGTCCTCCATGCCAGAGTTGGAGGTTGACCAGCCATAGGAAAAGTGGAGACCATGATGGGTGGTTTACACGGATGTCTGTAGCATAGAGACTATTTCTGCCTCCTTTCCATAATGGTGGACATCTGGCCCAGGCACTCCAACAGGTCAAAACCCAGACCACATACAACCTTGACCAGCACAGGTGTAGCTGTTTTGGTTTCTGTCTGTCCCTGTGTAGTAACTCTGCACAAAGACTGAGTAGTTGCCATACAGAAACTGAGATCAGGAGGGCGGTGATACCCATTGAGTGGTTGGCCACCCGTACACTGGCCCTGATGTTTTTCTCATATTCATTGGAGCTGGTGACAATCAAAGTTGACTCTGCCACTGGACATGAGCATTCTTCCTGTGCTGCTGTGTTGGCTACTTCCACCTCTACTGCGGCAACCTGGGTCCAGTTGGTTGGTTGCACAGGCACGAGAGATTTCTCTTAGGAGGGGAGATGGGCTGTGGCCATCACATTACCCATGTCCACCACTGACACCATAACTATGCATGGATTAGGATGCTACAATCATCGTGCTGAGGCAGTTTCAGACATCAGTCATGCCTAAAGCCATAGTGGATGAACCTGACAACACACCACCTGTGAAAACAGATGCACATAACTAAGTCTATGAATGAACCTTTCATCATCATCTTCAACCCAGTGAAAGTAATCCTTTAAAACAGGGATCTATGGAAAATCTGTTGGTAACATACCTGGAGTAGACTGATGTCGACTTTGTACTTCTTAAGTTTGTGTAATAGCAAAGAAGCCATGCTAATAAAATGTAGTGCCCTGATTTGGATCATAAGTACAGACAGTACCACAAGTTATGACATACACACATGCACCATTGCCAAATGATATGTGTGGCCCTCTGCACAGATCAGTACACAAGTCCAGAACTCGACTGTGGATATTATAACTGCATGAACCCCAGACAGAAGTGCTAGAAACTACACTGTGTCTGTTATTGATGTCTCTGTCAGCAGACACCCACATATGACCCTCCACTCCTGTGCCAAGCCTTAGTTTGAGCATCCACAATCATGTCAGTTACCTTTCTACAAGCTTGTTTGTATTTCCTATTTTGGTCGATAACAACACTGTTCACCCTTAAAAGGTCCTGCCATATGTGGTTACTGAAGGTCTGATCAGATCTGTCATTCAAGAGTATCAGTCAGCTATGGTCACAGAAGGCTTGCAGGAAGATGTCATTCTCTGCCTGGGAGAATTTTCCCTTTGGTAACACTCAACATTAGGCATAACAATACGTAATATCTAAAAACATATATCTAAGTTTGTGGCATATCATACACAGAATATACCTATGTAAGAAACACATGACAATGCCCACTGTTGACATTACCTAATTTTCATGCACTGATGCTATGGCAAAATTCATGTGAATGATTGCCACCTGTGTGGTGGCAGCAGGTAACGTATGCTTCTGGGTTTTACTTTGACATGTGGCAGGGGGCCAAATAACCTTGATCAGGACACTGTGCAGAAACACAGGTGTATCTGGGACAGATAATATGTTCTGTGTGTCTGTGTGACATAATGGCAGATATACTGCCGCTGCTTAAAATGTTGATATGTACAATTGGGGTGATATACATCAGGTAAATCCACTGAACCATGGAAGTGCTACAGTCCCAGCAGTGGACTGACCTGCAAGGAATTGACCTCCCTGACAGTGACATATGCCATGTATTTCAACTAGAAAATACTCACACTCATGGCATATTCAACTGGTATACAACCTCTGAGACTACTGTGTATGCAGGCCAACGGTAGGCTAAGGCCTATGCCAGGCCATGTCTCAAGATGTGTTTGCAGTCTCCTGCCATTATCCATATACATCATCTTGTACATGTGCAAGTATAAAGGCCTCCCCAATAACAATAATCACAATCCAGACATATAGCACCATGGCAAAGATGTAGCAAGAGGAAGCCTAAACATGCTACAGAGGCCTACGAAAAATCCTCCCCTAAAGTAATCCCTGAAATTGGCAAGACATTTCTGCTTTCTGCTTAGCAGACCAGTAGGCTTGAGCAGTGGTAGTGTATATTCCCCCAACTCAAAGACACACACACACACACACACACACACACACACACACACACACACACACACACATATGCACACGCACACAGACACGCACACACACGCACACACACACACACACACACACACACACACACACACACACACACACACACACACACACATCCACTCACACTTTTCCCACAGCTATAGTCCATAATAGGAGATTATTGGAAAAGGTGCATAGACACATCAGTCACTCAGTCACACCATGGAGGTAAGAAGAATACAAGATTCGCTGCATTCGGATGCAGATGAAATTTGTCCTAGTATTCTGAGGAAGTTTTTTTAGATCAAAGCGCTTAATCAAGTGTGTTCGTCAGTTGATTAATTTTTTTTTTTTTTTTTAGATTCACTCCTGTGATTTTGTCTTTGTTAGCACATTTTTGTTTTAATAGATATTTGCCCCAACCTCTGTCCGCACAATGGAAAATATACAGCTAATGCGTCATTGCCCCTTCAGCAGACAGACATGTAGTAGTCAGTGGACTCACACAGAGTACTGTCCACTTGTTAGTTGTAAGCCTCCACCTGGGAGGATTTCTTAACCTCAAAGTTGGCTTTGCTTGACCTAATTACCCATCTTAGTTGCCTACTTTGATGAGAGAGTTTCTATCTTTATGGTAATTACCCTCCTGACTTTTGTCATATTTTTCCCTTTTTTGTATACCTGTTTAATTTGGGACCACAGCATATAGGGCAGCATATGTGAGTTACACAAAAGTGAACACTTTTCAATCTTGCGTATCAACAGTGACTGAGAAACACACACAATCCTTGGCCTAAACAAGGGCCTATATCTTTCACAGAGTCCCACAGACATCAAACCTTGCTATCTGATAGTAAAACTACTACATAAGATAACCTACAAGTGTCATATCATGGCATAAATCCCTACCCCTCTTCATCTTACTCCAGACAATATGTACCTGTTATCAGCTACACCCATTATGTGAACACTTTACACCAACACAGTTTCAGTTAATTCACCAAAAACAAGAAACTATAACATGTAAAAAAAAATAAAATAAAAATAATATCACTCCCCAACACTAGCTTCTCTTGACTGGTTGAGTGACTGACTTTGTCTGACTGACTGACTGAGTTTGTACTTTCCTCACTGTTTTGTCACTCCACAAGTTGCTCTGTGGCAAACTTCTGTAGAGCACTGACCGTAGTAATGTTTTTATCAAGCAGTTTTGTGGCACTTAGAGAGATCATTATGATAAAGAGCCTACTTAGACTGAATGTTCCTATATCACACTTCTATCTCACTGCACACTTCATCTGGATCAACATGGTGTTACAAGAATTGTTCAAATTTCTGGACTCACATGAGTACCTGCAAAGCTCTGTAAGCACCCAAGGGCATGTCAATGACCCCTAGCAGCAACATAGGGAAAACTTTGACCTGTAGTGGCGTAAATATCCAGAAACAGTAGTATATGTAGGTTCATCATTGATGCTACAATCCAAGTCTGTCACACTTCAGACCCTAACACCATCCTACCACACCATGTCTATTAGTGTTAATTTATGGTGGCATCATGATTTGTTGTACTAGTTTGTTTCTCTAAGATGTGCAATATGCATAGATGCAAAAAGGCTACCATTTTCTCTGGATTGTAACCTGCTACTTGGCTGTGTCTTCTGAAGGCATTGAGGGTTGCAGTACTCCCAGACAGTCAAGTACGGAGATCACTGAGAGTGCATGTTGGTTTATAAAGGTCACCAGTATAAAGTGTATGCCTAGCCAAGCCTTTCTAGTGTGGTTGCTGCTACAACTGATATCAATGATACTGATGAGCAGTGCAGGCATTACAGGTTCATAGCTGTATACTGAGCTAATAACCACTAGGGCCCTTATAAGCTTAGCCGTGTAACCCAAATGTGACCCACAAATGTGATTTCTATAAGTGGTGATTTACTGATTGCCTCTGTTCATCAGAAACATAGGAACCACACCAAGGTGAATTTCTGATTACACATTCATTGGTCCAAGTTGTGCTTAAAAAGGCAAAGGGAGGAATTCTGCTTCACATGGATGTTCCAGAAAATGGGAATTCTCTGAGAAACATATCTGCCTCTCCAACATGTCCTGTTTATGTCACAAACAAAATTTGTATCTTTTAATCTAGTAGTTCTGATGCTCTTTGTTTTGTGGATGTATAAAAGGGATATCAAAACAGGGTCCAGGGATGCCTTGTATGACATACAAAGATCACCTCTCAGAAGTCTGTATGATGATGAGTAAAGTTGAGGCACTCAACATAGGACATTGTGTTTACTCTCGGTATTCTTGTTGTAAGGAACCTTTGTGGACATTCCAGTTGCTGCATGTCTCTGATCAGGTATATACCAAAAATACCATTATGCTCTGTATGTGTCTGGTCTGGTACATATCAAATGGGGTATTATACTCTATGATGGGTTTAATGAAGGCCGAGCACAGTGGTACGATGACCTCTCTGGACCTAGATGTCATGTCCTTGCAAGATGAGCAAAATAGAAGGGTATTCTTACCACCTTGGACACATGCTGGACAAAGGCTAGGTTACTATCTACATGAGTTCCCTGGTCCCTGACTAGTGAATCAACTTTTAAGGGTGTTTTATTGATTACATAGTTACCCAGGGTGGCAGACTAGCAAAAAAGTTACTATAATGCATTTTTTTTGGTACTGGGTTTTAAGCCATGACTTTGGCACTAAGCATTTGTCTATATTAGACCTTCCTGAAGGGTGTTCTCATCTTGGAGTGATTCAATGACTGCTCTCAGTTTGCAATAATCTGCAAACCTGGTCAGCCAAAGGCCTTTGACATTGGATTTGACATCTGAGAAGTAGTTGCCATTGAAGAGTGGGCCCAGCACAGAGCTCTGGAAGACTTCACTGCTGATAGGTCTCCTTGTGGAGGTAGCCTCACTGATTCTAACCTCCTGGGTCTTATCAATGAGCTAGCTAGCTATCTAGCATGTTACAAAGGGGTTTATACTTAGTCCCATAAGTTTGTCAACAATGCCTGAATAGGGTATTGTATCAATTGCTTTAGCCAGATCTAGGTAGGCAGTATGAACCATTTTCCCTTCATCCATTGCCTTAGTGAGTGACCTTTACAAAGAAGTCAACCAGATTTAATAAGCATTACCTTCCTTTGGCATTCCCAAACTGTGATGGATCCAGTGTCTGCAGGTCTCCTATATCCTTGTTTAATATTTTCATGATAATTTTTTCTATGGCTTTGCAAATAAGACAAGTCAGACTAATGGGTCTGTAGTTTCCAGGATCTGTTGAATGTCATGCCTTATAAAGGGGGATGACTGTTGCAATCCTCCATTGATGTGGCACAAAGCCTGTTTTAAACAGTAGTTAAATAATGACTTCAAGGATCTTGGTAGGCCATATTTTAGACTATTCAGGAGACATCCTGGGACGTTATTGAAGTCCACTGAGGCCATATTCTTGGCTTTAGTGACTACAGCCAGTACGTGCTTTCTAGTTATAGCTGGAGGTTTTATATCTGAGTGTATTTTTGAGGGTGTGGTTGGGGGTGAGAATGAGGTAAAGTTGGAACTGAATCTGAATATCACCAGGCTCAGTGAATGTGGCACCATTAACCATCAGTTCAGCACATTGCTGTGTGCTGTCCTTATGATTTCTGACACAGCTGTAGAGGGCATTATAGTTATCTTTCACCTGGGAGGCTTTCTTAACCTCAAAGTTAGCTTTTCTTGACTTAAGTACCCATCTTAGTTGCCTACTTACTTTGATGAGATAGTTTCTATCTTTATGGGAATTACCCTTCCTGATTTTTGTCATATTTTATTCCCTTTTTTTGTATACCTGTTTAATTTGGGAAACACCAGTGTGGTTTGTTTCTAGGGCTAGTCCTGGGGTTATTTCTAGTAGGTACAGCAGCCTCTATGTGGTCATTGACAGGGTTATACAGAGTCTCTGAGAGCAATTCAGCATAGATTGCTGTGGTCTTTGGGTTTGGAGGAACAGTGAATTTTAACACTCTATCACTTAATAAAAGGTAATTTGCCTTGGAATAGTTCCTAACTGTTACTTGTTTTTAATGGGATTAAGGTGTCAATTTCGATTTCAAAGGAGACAACTTTATGGTAGCACCTTACCCAGGATGATGAGACATTGAGGGGGCTGCAGCATTCTCCCATATTTGTAAGCATGAGGTCCAGTATGCTGGAGCTTCTAGTGGGCATATTTACTATTTGGTCAAAGGTGTTTGTATTTACGAAGTCCAGGAATCTCTCTGTACCTGTACATTTAAGGCTGTGCAGGATTCCCAGTCTGTACAGAGGTAATTAATGTCTTCCCATGAGTAGGGTTTTAGGTTTGATGGTAAGTGTCTCCAATAGGTCCAAGTATGCATTGTGAGCTTCTTGGGATATGGCGGGTGACCTATACCAGACTAGCATATGGTGTGGTATTTTGTTTATGGTGATCTGCACATGGAGGAACTCCAGTATGTAATCCTGTTTGACCACCCTAGAAGTTTGCTTGTTATTGATGTATATTGAAACACTTCATCTTTTAGCCCTTTTCTGTGCAGCCACGGGTCTAAAAGTGTGGATGGCACTGAAACCTTGCACTGCTGAGGTACTCTCTGCTACTTTAAACCATGTCTCAGTAACTGCACAGATATCTGTATTCTCAAGTGTGAGGAGGGCTTGGAGGGAGTGTATTTTTGTGTTTAGGCTCCTCACTTTGAACAGTACCACCTTGTGATTCGATTGAGCTAATTTTGCTAAGTCAGTAGATTTTTCAGTTTGGCATTGCCTAAAAAGGCAATATGGAGGTGGATAAAGTTTTAGCCAGTATTTGAAAGCCTACAGGGGGAGAGGTGTGGACCATCCTTGGCAAAGCAACGTGGTCTGTTATCCATATCCCCCTAAGCTGACAAATATTGGATCCCCTTAGAATGACACCAGAATGACAGCCAGTTGTTGAAATGTAATAATCTTTTGCTCGTATTGTGGCATCACCCTCGGTGATGGTAATATGCTGCTCAGTGCTCGGCTCATACCAGCCTGAGCAGAATGTGTATATATATATATATATATATATATATATATATAATGTTTATATATCTTCATATAGTCTGAGCAGAATGTGTATATATATATATATATATATATATATATATATATATATATATATATATATATATATATATAATGTTTATATATCTTCATATAGTCCATGGAGGTATGTATGAAGTCATTTACAACTACATGGACTATGATGGAATCATACTGAAACCTGTGGCGTAATGACTTCATTGCATGCATGATTTGGTGGATTCAGGCTGCAGATAAGCAACTAACTGTTATCTTCTCCTTGTTCAGCCTGGTTATGGGGCATTAGTATATCATACAATGGGGTGCCCTATGACAAGAGTCCTGGGAAGTATGTTTGCTTTATAAGATTAGTGTTTGAGGCTCCACTGACAGTAACAGTATATGTGGTGTTAGGTGTTGCTTTTTCTGAGTGCGTTTGACAACAAATAATGCAGGTGATCTTTGTTGTTTAGGAAGATTCTTTTAAGTGCCTCAGCATACGTTACTCTATGTGTGTGCTGTGTACTATGTGAGGTGAGTGGTGTTTGCATGGTTTCAACAACCTCTTTCATGTGATAGTTTAGCCTCCAGTGTCATTGTGTAAGTATACCTCTCGTATAAAGTGTCTGCTTCTTAACTCATTCACTCCAATGGAGCTCAGGAAGTTTGCTCTGTAACTTCCAATGGGTGCAGCCTAAGCCTTTTGACAGAATCAAATTATGTCCTCACATTTCAAACAAATGTCCATATCTCTGCAAGCATAGGGGTTATGAAAGAAGTATAAATGGCAAACTCTTCAGCACAAACTATTTTTGTAGCAGTAGTATTCTTTAGGTTCTAGGTCTTAAAATGAATTTTATAAATCACAGTAAACACAATCCCCAGATTCACGAATGAATATTTTCCGTGCAGGAACAGTGTAGCCACTCCTGCATGGAAAATGGCCGCCTCCCGATCCAGGTACATGCCATTTTGACGTGCACGAGTGCTCTGACACTGTTCCTGCACAGAAACCCATGCAGGATGCTAATCACCTCATTTGCTGATGAAAAACATGCAAATGAGGTGAATTAGTGATTCACCAACCTGTCAGGTCTCTGTGCAGGAACAGTGTTAGCTGCAGAAATGTATTCAGTTACTAATCAAATGCATTTCTGTGAAAAAGACAACGGAGGTATGTAAGCTCTCAATAAAGCATGTATTAGAGCAGTTATGCATGCCAATGGCCAAATATTTATGGCCATTGGCATGCAAAATCGATCCCTGTGAATAAAAATTTAACTTTTATTTTTCTTGGCCAATCTCTGCCATTGAATATGTGGGAAGTGGCACGCGATCAGGTGGGGGCAGAAAATAAAAAAAAGGGGGGAAACATAAGTATTATGGAAATTTGCATTCTGCCATTATAGTCAATGGCATGCAGAAAGTAAACAATGGTAGGGAACAGTGGTTGCTAAGGGGGAAGGCTCATGTGTAGTGCAGTAACTTGGGATTAAGGCAGTGGGGTATGTTAATGAGGGGACTTATACTGAATCACAAATTTATTCTAAGTGTCACACTGCACCTAACTGTGTAGGTGCTCTAACACCACCATGTAGACAGGAGGAGCAACTAACATGAAAAGGTGGTGTGTCATGCTTGCTGTAAGCACATTGGAGCTCTGTTGGCCAGGTTTGTGCTTAGCTAAGCACAGCTAAGCGAGGGTGTGTGTCTGAAGCTGTATAGTCTTATTCCATGAACTGAGGAGCATGTTTATGGCCAGAGGAGAGCCATTTCTTGCTGTTTACACCAGCTAAATGGGTCTGGGTGGTGCGCCGAGGATTAAACAGGAAGGACATAGGAAAAGTAAAAGGAAATAGCAGAACAAGGGAAACGCAGTACAGACAGCAATATGGGATACTGCAACACACAATGGGCCATTGAAAGCACTCATTAATATAGATGGCAGGTGGCTGCATAGCTGAAGATGGGAAGACATGTAAAAAAATAAATAAATAAAGGGCAACAGCACAATAAAGGAGAAATGAAGCAGAAATCACTAATATGGGACTCTTGCAAATTTGCAAATTACAATGGGCAGGCAAAGGACATAATAATACAGCTGGCAGGTGGCTGCATAGCTGAAAGTGGGTGGAGATGTAAGTAAAAAATAATTAAAAAAAAGGCAACAGCAGAATAAAGGTAATCATGCACAAATTACCAGTAATGCCTCTAACACTCACAGTGGCCAAATCAAAGCCATGAGTAATACAGGTGGAAGCTGGAATGTATCATAGTCAGCCAATCATGCAGGCAGCATCTGCAGCACCACAGTATAAAGTATGGAAACACCTTACAGTCTGTTTTTTCCCACAAACTCTGCACCATTGGTGTATACATGCTGAGGAATTTTAACTGGAAAAATGTTAGGGGCTGCCATTGCTTTGATCCATCAATATGTGCTAGATGCTGAGGGCAGAGAGGAAGATAAAGCTGACAACCACCACAGGACTAAGGAGTAGGAGTAGAGTGTTCAGACCCTGGGAAGCTTACCACCGGCTGCATAACCTGGAGATAGTAGAGTGCTACAGGGTAGACAGAGACATACTTCAGCAACTCACAAGCTGTGACAGCCTCACTTCAGACACAGAGCCAATGGAGGGGAACCCATCCCAGTGGATACCAAGGTATGTGTAGCCTTAAGAATTCTAGCTACAGGTACTTTCCAAAGACCTACGGGGGACATCATGGGGGTCTCACAGGCATGTGCATCCAGGGTACTCCATCAGTTCCTGGACGCCATGCTACCACATGCCTGTGAGCACATTTACTTCCCCAACACCCGTGAGGAGAGAACCAGCAATATGAGTCTCTTCCAGAATAGCAGAATACCTGGAGGTATTGGGTGCCATAGACTGCATGCACATCCACATCAAAGAACCACCTGGTCAACAGGGTAGGGTCTACATAAACCACAAGGTCTTCCTCTCCATCAACTGCCAGGTTGTGTGCAATGCCCAGGGCATTATCATGAATGTGTGTGCTGGCAGCCCTGGAAGCTATCACGACTCCCACATCTGGCATTTGTCACAGCTGTACCAGGAATTTGCCAGTGGGGGCATCCCATATGGCCATCTGGTGGGGGATGCTGGCTATGCACTGAAGCCGTGGATGATGACACCCATCAGAAATGCACACACACCTACACAAGAACACCATAATGAGGCACACGCACAAACCAGGATCATTATAGAGTGTGTGTTTGGGATGCTCAAGTCATGGTTCTGCTGCCTTGACATATCTGGTGGAGCCTTGCAGTACTCTCCAGCCACATGTGCACACATGTTCATAGTATGGGCCATGCTACACAGTATGATCCTGCGGAAGCAGCTGCAGCAGGAACAGCATGGGGAAGGGGCACATAGCCCACCACCATTGCCAAGGTCCCCACAGGCACAGAGGGACTCACAGGAGGAGGCCCCTGAGCCTACTCCAGTAGGCAGATGGAGGTGTGCCCAGTATGCTCAGGCCTTGCCAAAGAGGCAACGCATAGCACATACTCTGACACTGTAAGGAACCCAGGGACTGACACCTCTCTCTGACTCGCACACACAGTAAAATAGATGACACACACATCACATTTACCTGTAACTTACCATGTATAGGCAGTGTACTGTGTGCATCCAACATAGGCGTCCCTCAAGCACTGTCCTCATAACTGCCACAAGCACAACGTAAGTCAGTCTTCTTAACAAAAATGAATGGAATAGTATGTTCTGCTACCATATCTATGGTAATACTGCATGCATGCAAGGGAATGGGGCGGCCTACTGGGATAGCAGCACACAACAGGCAGCTATGTGGGCCACCAGTAAATATCTGGCCAAAACTGGCCACCGCACACTATGCAGTAGTACTAAAGGTGGCAAATCTCACTGCAGTACAGGTGTGGGGACAACTAAGTGGGGGGGCCATAGGTCACAGGCATGGATGTCAGGGTGGGGATCCCATAACCACCCCTCACACCCACACAGCAAGTCAGCTGTAGAAATCCACAGAGAAATGTCTGGTAAAGGCACACAAATGGTGGCAATGTTGAATTAACCCCCTACAGACTCACACAGTGATAGCACAGCAGGACCCACAGTTGCAGTAAGGCTATGATGGGTAAGAAGTCTGAAACTCAAATGTATGCCAGTACACCCTGAGCTTGGCTCTTTACTGATATGCCTCCAGTTCCCAAGACAGGGCACAATAGTATGGTAAATGGAACCAAAATGTAAAGCAAATACCAATACGGTCTGTGCAAATGTGTACAGTGGACAGGTATGCCCTCCCATATACCTGCACTAATGCAGTAACATATATGTTTGCATGGAAATAGCAGCATAGCACACATTGGCAGGGCCGTACCAATACACATGAAAACATGTTGACTGTCCACAATATGCAGGGATCAATGAGCTATGTGCATATGTGGTTAATACGGTTTGGATCTGGCCAGCATGTTCTCCTGGCAGTCATCTTGTACTGCCCTAGGTACAGTGCTGCCTTTGACAGGGCCATGCGCAGATAACTGCAGTGCCAACTTTTATGCATGTCAGTGATACCCACTGCTCTGCCACTGATATACCTGGGAGTCACAATGCTATGTGGAATATGCTACACATATTACTGACATCGTGAAGGATGTGTAGCAGAGGTGCCAGGGCTTTTGCTAATATAAGTGCTGTGTGGTACTGTTGCCAGTGGTCATTCTCAGTAATCCTTTTTCTCATGTTTGCTTTTACAAATAACGGACATGCCTGCACAGTTGAATGCACTCTGTACCCACACCCATAACTCCCAACCTCTGACAGCAGGATGTCTGGACAAGGGCAGAAAGAAAAGTGGAACAAAGGCACAATGATAGGCATATGTTGTAAATATCGCCCTTATATACTAAGAAAGTTGGTAGGGTGAGGGGTTTGCAGTAGCGGGAATGGTCTGAAGGTTATGTATTCTGAAACAGTAATGTCTGTATTATTTTGTAACATCACAATTCAATTATATCTAACTAACTTGCCATAAAAACACATGTGTATGCAGAAAGGATGAAACCTCTAGCCAAACACCAGGACAAAATGCCAAAAAATGTACATGTTAGAGGTATGCACACACAAGGATATGACATCTCAGGTTAGAAAGATACCACACAAGCAGGAAATCCCCAGCCAGTATATCACCCGATTGCTGGACTGTTTACACAGCCGTGTGTCATTACTACACTGCCTGCAGCTGCACCTCACAAATGGCCCTGTTGGGCAAGAATTTAGATAGCTGCCCTCATAATATTGGTCTATGCATCATACAACTAGTATTCCTCTGGCAAAGCACTGTGATGATCTGAGGATGTCTGCCACTAGGTAATGACACAATACATTGCAGTTTCAGACTACAGGTATGCCAGAAAATGTCTGCTAAACAAAACAAGTATCCTGAGGAAACTCCTGTGTACTCCTGAGAGGTATGGCTATAGCAAAATGCAGAAATCAAGAATCAAGGCTCTAGGAAGTACAAACCGCTCTTTAATTCACCTTAGTAAAACTGTGTAAAATCCAGATGTGTTAAAAAGTTTAAAATTAATCAAAACTCACAAGGGCGTTCATCTCTGACCATTCAGAGACTTTATGACAATAGTAAAAAGCACATCATACATTGTTTAAATATTTTCAAACCAAGACAAAAACTCACAAATAATAAACGATCTGCATTCCCCTCACAGTCCAAATGGTAAAACAGCAAAAATCAGGTAACAGAGTGAAACACAGCTGGTAAGTTTTAAAACACATCCAAAGGCAGCAATTCCATCCAGTGCAAGTCTTTTATTGAAACAAACAGATAAATCCGGTAAGAGCTTTCACCCAACAGGGCTTCATCAGACCATAATGCATCACTGATAACAACTCCTTATATAGTAAAAAAGGCACCAAAAACCTGAATTCAAACATTTTCTTAAAGTGACAAAATCATAGTCTTATCAAACATTTTGTTCTAAAAGCATTAATTACAGCTTCATATAAAAATAAACATAAAAAGTGTAAAAATATATACAAAATATATATAAAGAAATATATGTAAGAAGATATATAAAAAATATATAAAAAATATACATATTTTAATATACAAATACATAAATACTGATGAGAATATATGCTCAAACTAATAAATACTCTAATTTCATAAGGACACAAATTTCATGTGCCTATTATACACAATAAATAATGGCCTTCACCAACTGGTGAACAAGTGGTTCTATCTAAGCCTTCTAGACTTCAAAAACGGTTTCAGGGGTACCTTATCATTAAGACCTGGATGAAAGTCTGCCCTAAACCAAATTATCCATTTAGCCTGCTGTGTTTCAGTATGGTTCCTAGTGTAGAGTGCATGAGCATTTCTTGTTTAAATGTATAGTGACCCCATTTATAACAAAAGGTGAACCCTCCAAAATGTAACTACAATAACTACACATACCACATTTAGTCATGTGGCCTGACTTATGACCAGTGATTTTTGATTATAGGATGTTTTTCAAGCATTGCCCTTTCCAATACACTGTGGTAGGTTTCACATCAACAGACTTCCGAATATCATTACAAGAAGTTACAATCACCCAATTTTGGGGTTACTATACATTTAAACAAGAAATGTTCATGCCAAACAGAGAAGGTAGTGTATTGTGCTTGTTGTATGACATGTCCCATTTTCTGTATAGGGAACACAGAAACAACATTTAAATGTTGTATTTACGAACATATAAGAGACGTCAGGTTAAATAAAGACACTAACGTGTTGGCCAAACATTGTAATGAATTTCCTGGACATACATTCAAGTTTACCACAATAGAGGTTTTACAACTAGATCCAAGAGGTGGCTCTTGGTCATTGCGACTTGAAAGACAGGAAGCATTATGGCAATTAAGAACAAATGCAACCCAATGGCCAGGTATTAATGACACTTTTTCAATAGCATGTCTTTTAAAATTAAAGGCATCAGAAAGATGAATGAGTTGCTGCCAAATTTTACATGTGAACTTTTATTAGGAATTTTATTAGGAATATAATGAGGTATTTATGCTTAAATATAACTATCTTGAATAATTTGGGGTATATAATTTTATTTAATAATTTTATGTAATGAGAAGTGAGTTAGCATATAAACATTATATCATATGTAAAAAAACTTTCCTTTTGGTAACGATTTTGTCATTATGAAAAAGTAAGTTAGTATTACTTTAACATATTTATATGCACTAAATTTCTATTGGATGAAAAAGGTAGGCAGGGGATATTTAAACAATGTATGATGTGCTTTTTACTATCTTGATAAAGTCTCTGAATGGTCAGGGATGAAAGTGCTTGTGGATATATTGATTTTAAACTTTATAGCACAATTGTATATTTGGATTTTACACAGTTTTACTAAGTTGAATTAAATAGCGGTTTGTACTTCCCAGAGCCTTGGATTTTGATTTCTGCATTTTCGAAGAGTTTTAGTTGGGTTCCTTGGGTTGTGGCTGAGGTATGGCTGTAGTACACAAAACTCTGGACTGGTGTACACCTATCTCTGGAATGAAGTCCCACCCTAAGTATAGAAGGTCACACTGGGCATGCTCCTACACTTAGAGACTCACAGGACATGTTGGAACCCACATTGGAATATATGACTGTATTGTGGATATATGTCCATGCATACAGACAGCTATGTACACCTCAACTTTCCCCACACACACACACACACATCAGACAGGACTGCCCTCAGCTAGATGTAGGTGGCCCATATGTGATATATCTGCATCTGTTGCATCAGATACACACACACATATATATGGACAATAGATAACATATGTCAAGCATGCACACACATAGATGTGGGGATCTGAGAGACCGATGGTGATACAGAAAGAGACACAGGGGGACACAGACACAGTGAGTCACATGCACGGATACCCTGAATGGCATACAGTGATGTCCTGCTGTGGACAGTGGCATCCCAGTTGTAAACAGTTGCACGTGCCAGCATAAAAGGTGAGCCCCATTGTGTAGCAGTACTGAGGTTGAGTTTATAATATCACACCAACTGTGTGTGTGTGTGTGTGTGTGTGTGTGTGTGTGTGTGTGTGTGCACATGTGTGTGTGTGTGTGTGTGTGTGTGTGTGTGTGTGTGTGTGTGTGTGTGTGTGTGTGTGTGTGTGTGTGTGTGTGTGTGTGTGTGTGTGTGTGTGTGTGTGTCTCCATAGGTCCACGTACTAGGAGATTCTTCCCACTCAGTACACTTCACATTGCCCTATTTCACAAGATCTGCTGCTGTCATTCACCTTAGAAGTACCATTGGACACTGATCATGCTTATAATCTCTGTAGCACGTGTGTGTGTGTGTGTGTGTGTGTGTGTGTGTGTGAGAGACAGTTGTGTATGTGAGAGTGAGGGTGTCTGTGTGTGTGTGTGTGTGTGTGTGTGTGTGTGTTTTGTAGGTGAAACAGTTTTTGACCATTCCTACCTACAACAATTCCCAGTGCCCCAGTTTATCAGTCCTGCTGATGTCATTCCCCTTATTATTCCCCTTGGCCAGTTGTCAGCCCATTAAACTCTGCAGTGTGTGTGATAACTGTGTAACACTATACTACAACTCACTCAATAAACAGGGGTTCTAATCTCAGATCTGGCAAATGAGTGTGTGTGTATGTATGTTTGTAAGAAGAAGTATTTTGATAAGTCTCACACCCATTGGCTTATTTTATCAAGCCTGCTGATGTCATTATCAGCATCTTTGACCAATTGTCTGCTCGGCAAGCTCTGTAGCATGTGCGATAACTGTGTAACATTATAGTACAAAGAACTAGATATGCAGGGATTTTACTCTCAGATCAAATGAATGTGTGTGTGTGGGCTATACGTGTGTGTATGTTTGTAAGAAGAAGTATTTTAATAAGTTACCCACCTACTGGCCTACTTTATCAGTCATGCCGATGTCACTCCCCTTATAGGTACATAGGTGTGTACTAGGCTAATGGCCCTGGAGCCGTTACAAGCCTAGCCCATAGACATGCCCTGCCATTGTGCCACCTGACGTTAGTTCCCAGTGCCCCCATCAAGTAGACCCACTGGAGTGATCCCTGGGGTGAACTTTCTATTACCCATCCACTCATCAAGATCACTCTGCAACAGGTTCATCTAGGTACTTTGCTTGACATGTATGGGAAGTCTATTCCAGGACATTTGCACTCTCTGGGTGAGGAACCTGTCCCCCCAGCATGTGTTGATTGTGGTAATGAGGTTGAGGACCCTGCAATGTGTGGTGCAGAGAGACTGGGATGTGTTTAGATGTAGCATTTGTAAAAGAGCTAGGTTCGACATGGCTTTGCAAGTCAAGCAGAGATCGCCTCTAAGTAGGTGATATAAGACAAAGAATAGCTGGATTCTTTTGGGCCTCTTTGTGTAGGACATGTGTTGAATGCCTAGGATCCTCATTCTGCAGTACTTCTTGGCCTTTCCAGCTTTTGCAGGTGTCTACTGAGGTACATGCCAAATGGGCCATTATACTTGATGATTAGTCTAATGAGGGAAGAATAGACAGAGATGATGACCTCTTTCTTCCTGGATGCAAAACCATTGGTAATGAAATGTGCCACATAGAAGGATTTCCAGACCACAGTGGCAATGTGGTGGTTAAAGGAGAGGTTGCTGTCAACCTGTGTCCCCAGATCTCTAATAATGCCTGCAGTGTTCAGTGGGCTCCCATTGATGTGGTACTTAATGGGAACTGAGATTTTACCAAAGGGGCTGATGATGCATTTTGTGGTGTCAAGCTTCAGGCCACAGTTTCCACACCAGTCGTTGCTCTCAGTGAGGCCTTTCTGTAGGATGTCTGCATCACTTGTGGAGTTAATGATGGCTCCCAGCTTGCAGTTGTCGGTGAACTTGGTCAACCAAAGTTACTTTATGTTGGCCTAGACTTCTGAGAAGGAGATGCTGAACAAAAGAGTACCCAGGACTGATCCCTGTGGGACTCCACTCGTGACTGGCTGGCCGTCTGACTTGGAGCTCACTGCTTTCACACTGTGTGTTCTATCTGTGAGCCGGTTTGCAAACCCCCTAGCGATATAGGGGTTGATGCCTAGTTTGGTGTGTTCATCCCTAATTCCTGACTGAGGAATGGTATCAAGAGCCTTGGCCAGATTGATGTAGGCTGTATACAGTGCCTTACTGTCACACACAGCCCTGGTGACTGACTCAAAGAAGCCAAACAGGTTGAGCAGGCATGATCTCCCTTTCACAAAGCCAAACTGTGTGGGGTCCAGAATTAGGAGATTACCTATATGTTTGTCAATCAGGTCGCTGCTGATGTACTCCATAGCTGTACATATCAGACACATAAGGCTAATGGACAGATACTTCCCATGGTCTGTATTGCCACACCTTTATGGAGAGGGATGACTGTAGCAGTGTGCCATTTGAAAAGAACAAATCCTGAGGAGAAGCTGTGACTGAATAGAGCACACAGATGTGGTGCCAGGTTTTTCTGTAGTTCATGTAGAACACAGCCTGGGATTATTTGGGGTCCCATGGAAGCTGTATTCCTGCCAGTGGACAATTCAAGTGTAACCTGGGTGGAGTACTCCTGGGTGTCTGACATTCCTCTGCCATTCTGACTATTACTGTTAGAAAAATATGTATTTGAACATATATAAAGTGCTAGTTTAAAAGCAAACAGTATATAATGCATTTTATTCTATTTACAATATGGCAATAAGAATGATTTTACATGTAATTGCTTGAAGCTTTGGAGCTGCAGTTTATTTGAACTTTGACCCTGGCAGTAGCCAGCTCAGCAAGCTTATGTTTTTCACTAATGATTATCTGCTAGGGTCAGGAAATTAAATGTATAAAGCTTTGAAAATCTTCTTCCTTCCTCTGGGATAATTGGCCTTGTGAATGTTATCAAAGATAAGACACAGCTGCTAAAGTAAAGTTGCAAGAAGAACAAAGAAGTATATTACAAGACTGAACCAACTATTGTATTCGAGCAGGCCTGAAACCTTGAAGGAGTAACATTTACAGAAAGACATTATAACTAACCAGGTGCTTTGCAAGGCTGTATTATTCCCATGGGAAAACTTTTAAAATGTATAATATCAGCTTTTTCTTATGAATAGAATATTGTAGACCATAGTGATGTAGGTGCCCTGTGACTAACCACGTCAGTAAGGTGGGCACAGCTTGAATGTAAGACTATATAAAATTGTGTATTTCCTGCATCATGTCAGACAAAACTCTGTACTTGTATGGTTTTTTGCCTCCTGGTGTACACTAGTAAACTTTTGCATCTGAGCCTCCTGTGTTGTTATCATTTGTTTTTATTTAACAGTTTGGTCCTCCTTGAACCGGAATTCCCTTGGTAAGCTGCAGATCAGAGTGTATCGGTGGTCGAATACTGCGCAGGAGAAGTTACAACGGTTCTTCTTGAAACACAAAGACCTCCGACTGAATTGTCGTTTTGAGAGGCTGGCCACTTTCTGATCTGCGGCCGAAGAGCGGTCTCAAACTGGTCGACTCAGGAGGCTCAGGTAGGAAGATATTTGCCTTTTTTCTGTTTTAGATCAGGGACTAGGTTACAGTAAATGTCATTGTCAGAGATTTGTTATACAGATCAGGGACAAAAAGGAAATTACTGTATATTTTGTCAGAGATAAGGGAAACAGAATAAGGTAGGCAGTTATTCTAGATAAACTGTGTAAGGAACTGAAATACCACGTGGTGAAAAGGGTTACGTAACATTTTCTTTTAGAATGGGAAATCAGTGCACTAAAAACTCACGAGATCCGCCCCTAACTGATGACGCAAAATATATGCAATTACAACGGGCTGATAATGTAAGGTATTATACAAAATGGGTTAATAAATATGGATTTGACGGTAAATTAAATAAGATTTCATTAGTTAAACTTTTAAAACAGCTTAAATCTGACGCAGAAGGTCAGGCAAAAAAACAACAGCGATTAGGCATTCCTCAGGCACACAGGTGGATTGAGGAAGTAAACCGAAGGGAACAAAAAACTAAAAATGCTAAAACGTTATTTTTAGACAAAGAGGATAATAATACAGTAATAGCGATGGCCCCTCCCCCTCCGCCCCCTCCAATGCCTTTTTCAGGATATGAAACAGGAGGACAAGCTGGTCCACCTCCACGTTATCCTGAAGTCACAAGAGCACTAAAACCATTTGTTAGAGATCCTATTGAAACTAGGTCCCGGACGCGTAAAACACTTGGGGACACAGATTTATATCAAATAGGGAGAAACACACTAGACGAGAGTGAGGAGGAAATCTGTCCACTAATCGAGGTACCAAATCCTCAGGCAGGACAGGAAGGGCAGGACCCAACTCTTCTAGTATATAGACCATGGACACTGGAAGATATTCGGAAAGCTACAGAGGGAATCCCTCATCCAAAAGTTAATTACACAAAGTTTTTACAAGATTTACAAGGTATGAGACTAAGTTACCACTTGAATGGGGAAGAAGTAGAAAAGGTAGTTAGACAGATTGTGGGTCCAGACTGGCACATGATTTGTGGCACCTGGAATCCTCGTAATGCAGAGCTTAAACCACTCCCACATAGTGACGCAGAATTAGACAACAGAGTGAAAGGTCTTACAGACCGAATTTCTGAAAAATGGAAACCTAGAGCAGATTGGACTTGCATTAATCAATGCATACAGCAAGAGAATGAAACTGTAGATGGGTACTATGGTAGATTATTGGAATGTTTCAATAACCATAGTGGTATGGCTATTCCTGAAAATCAGACACATGATACCTCGTATGAACAGCAACTGAAAAATGTGTTTTTAAAAGGTTGCATTGCACCTATCAGTAGCTTTATTACAAAACATATGATAGATCATCGGACAAGTAGGCTACAAGCCTTACTTGAATATGCTAGACATGCTGAAAGACACTTTAATAGTAAAAAGAAAAAGAAGACACAGGTCTTCACAGCTGAAGACGGAGCTGAGGTCTTTGTAGTACAGTCAGGTAAAAAGGGTAAGAAAAATACCCAGGGAAATAGACAATCTGACAAAAGGTCAGAAGATTTTGAAGAAAGAAAAAAGAAAGGTGAATGCTTTAAGTGCGGTAAGAAAGGACATTTAGCAAGGGATTGCAGGCTAAATAAAAAGGTGACTACAGAAAATAAAGGTGATGAGGACTGACTATATGATAGTGATGAAAATCAGAAATCATCAGGGAAGGAAAACAAACAAAGGAGGGCAAATGTAAATGTAGTGGAAGGAACAGAGGAAGTGCAAGCAGATGTAGAGGATGAAGAAAGTGAAATTTTAGATTTGGCATTACTGAGCTTAGAGCTCTATTTGGCAGACACAAAACCGGAAGTTACACTTCTGGTGGAAGGAAGGGAAGTGAAATTCTTGTGTGACTCAGGAGCGTCACGAACTTTGATACACCCTTCAAAGTTACCAGAATATTCCGAATCA
Source organism: Protopterus annectens (assembly GCF_019279795.1). Taxonomy (NCBI): domain Eukaryota; kingdom Metazoa; phylum Chordata; order Ceratodontiformes; family Protopteridae; genus Protopterus; species Protopterus annectens. Next base: position 1,905,439,499 of record NC_056725.1, read on the forward strand.
CCTGACTATATATTAGTGAAAGCAGCAAATGGACAGCTATATAGGGAGCCACTCTCCCATGATATAGCAATAACTGACCCTGTTTCAGGTATGACTCAGAAAAGTAAAATTGTAGTTTCTGCAAAATGTCCAGTAAACTTACTGGGAAGAGATCTTATGCAGATATTTGGCATAGCGGTAGTTCCCACTATGCAGGGTATGGAGGCACAAAGACAAATGGAAACTTTTGTGGTGCGACCGGAGGGTGAAACTTTTTACTGGTACAGCCAGGACCTAGTTACGACTGGTCCAGGGGCAGTAACCGAGGAACTGATGAATGTAGCCATCAGTAAGGCCCCCTCCCTTGACACTGATCAACAGCATTTGTTACACTGTACTCTATACTACTGTAGTATGCCAGGACCTGATAAAGAATATGAGCAAGAGTTATTCAAAAATCCTGCTAACAGATTAGTATTACGAACCTTGTATTGGGATACTGAGGGAAACAGTGTGGTAAGCTGTTCATTACCTCAGGAATTTATGACACTGTACAGATCTAATAGACTACCACATGTCATCTTGACAAAGAATAAGCATGTGAAATGGGCGGACTTAGGAGAAAAAGTAACAAGATGGGAAAAACAAACTGATTTAGAATTATCAGAGCAGGGAATACAAAAACAGAAATTGAATTGGCTAACACATCCAGCTGTACACTTACAAACTAGTGAAGACAGCTGATTAGCATTCTTATTAGAAGAAGAGGAAAAAGCCCTGTGTGATATACCAAACATTCTTTGGTCAACAGGTAAATCAGATGTAGGACTTATTCAAACAGCAGGACCAGTAACTATTACACCAAAATCAGCATTTAGACCACAGAAAAGACAATACCCCTTGAGGAAAGATGCAGAGCAAGGAATCAAGCCTATAATAGCAGCATTACTCAAGGAAGGAGTACTGGTAGAATCTCTTGATTCACCATGTAATACCCCTCTATTTCCTGTTAAAAAAGCAAACGGGGAATGGCGGATGGTACAGGATTTACAAGCTGTAAACAATGCAATAATACCCAGAGCACCTACGGTGCCAGGCCCACACACCTTGTTGAATGATTTGAAACCACAACAAAAATATTTTACTGTTGTAGATATAAGCAATGCTTTCTTTTCAATACCTATACATCCTGATAGCCAGTATTGGTTTGCATTTACATTTCAGGGTAAAAGATATACCTATACTCGGCTACTGCAGGGATATTGTGAAAGTCCAACGATATTTGCACAAGAAATGGCAAGCAACCTGGCAGGGTTTACCCCACCAGGAGGTAGTCAGATTCTATTTTATGTAGATGACATCTTGCTAGCAGCCCCCACCCAGCATCAATGCAGGGAGGATACTATAGCATTATTGAAATTTTTAGCAGCACAAGGACACAAAGTAAACAAAAGTAAATTACAACTTTGGAGAAAACAAGTTAGATACCTAGGATATGTAATATCCAATGAAGGTAGAATATTAGACGAAGACAGAAAAACAGCGATTTTACAGGCACCTAAACCAGCAACCAAGAAGGAAATGATGTCCTTCTTGGGAACGACTAATTTTTGTCGAAGCTGGATATCAAATTATGCTTTAGAATCTGCTCCACTGGCTGATTTAATATATATAACACCAATGGCAGCACAAGATGTATTACAATGGACACCTGAAGCAGAAACAGCTTTCTGCAGACTAAAACAATTGATAGCTTCATCATTAGTTTTAGGACTTCCAAATTACCACAAAAGATTTTTTCAGACCGTAGATTGTAAACGGGGATACATGTCATCAGTTTTGATGCAACAGCATGGGGATAAGCAACGCCCCATAGCTTACTATTCATCACAGTTAGACCCAGTGGCATGATCGTTGCCTCACTGTGTGCAAGCAGTAGTTGCAGCTGCAATGGCAGTACAGGCTTCGTCCTCAGTGGTATTATTCCACCCTCTCACATTGAGAGTGCCTCATGCAGTCGCGATAATTTTACTGCAAGAAAAAATAGCATACCTATCTCCTGCTAGACATCTTTCATGTATGACCATACTGCTAAGCCAACCTCATATGGTAATTGAACATTGTACAACATTAAATCCATCAACGTTACTTCCAACTCCTGTAGATGGCACACCACACAGTTGCCTGCAGGAAATTGAGCAAATAACTTTGCGCAGACAAGACCTCACTGATATGCCCATGGATGATGCCGAGGTGACATTCTATGTGGATGGCTCATGCAGAAAGGGTCCTACAGGGAAAAATCTAGTAGGATATGCAGTAGTCACGGATACAGAGATTTTAGAAGCCCAACCCTTGCAGCATAACCTGTCTGCTCAAGCAGCAGAACTGATAGCCTTAACACAGGCTTGTATTCTAGCGAAAGATAAATGTGTGAACATATATACTGACAGTCAGTATGCTTTCTCTACAGTGCATGTTTTTGCACAACAATGGAAAAATAGGGGAATGATAACATCTAATGGTAAACCAATTAATCATGCGCAACTTATTTTGAACTTGCTAGATTCCATTCAGTTACCTACTAAAGTAGCTATTTGTAAATGTTTAGCTCATACAAAGCAACAGGATAGAATTTCAAAAGGAAATGCAAAAGCTGATGCAGCTGCAAAGCAAGCAGCCTCAGACTCAGAAACTTTACTTTTAACCGAGGAATTACAACCCTCTGAGATTTTAGATCTAGAAATGTTAAAAACAATGCAGACACTAACTACAAGAGCTGAGAAACAAAAATGGGAGAAACGAGGTGCAATCCTCGAAAATGGACTGTATATCTCCAAAGAGAAAAAAACCAATATTGCCGTCTAATTTATTTAGATATGTAGCTTTGTTGAGCCATGGGCAGTGCCATGTCTCAACAGGGGGGATGGTACAGTTAGTAAATCGAATATTCCAAACATATGGATTCACAAACTTTACACAAAAATTTTGTGCAGCATGTCATATCTGTAACAAACATCATGCACAAGGGGCATTCAAACCCAAGCAAGGGAGTTTTCCTATACCACCATATCCGTTCCATACTATCTGTATGGATTTCATAGAATTGAATAAATGTGAAGGGAAAAAATACTGTTTAGTATTTATAGACATGTTTTCCAAATGGGTAGAAGCTTTTCCAACTAAAAATCCGGATGCAGCAACAGTGGCAAAGGCCCTAATAAAAGAAATAATTCCTAGATTTGGCATACCGGAAAGAATCTATAGTGATAATGGGACACATTTTGTTAATCAGACGATTCACCAACTTGGGAGATTCTTTGGGATCTCCTTGAAGAATCATTGTGCTTACCACCCACATTCTGCAGGACTGGTGGAAAGGTACAATGGAATTTTAAAAAGCAAGTTAAGGAAGTTAGTAAATGAAACACAGAAGAATTGGATTTGCTGTTTGCCTTTGGCACTGCTGAGCATGAGAACAGTTCCAAATGTAAAGGGTTTAACCCCCTTTGAAGTGATATTTGGAAGGGCATATTATGTGCCACAGTGGAAAGCTCTCATGCCTGCAGAACTAGAGGCTGACAGCTCATTAGCTAGCTATATGAGGAAACTGTTAACAAATAAAACTGTTTTGCAGTTGAACTCTTTTTCAGATAAAAGACAGACCAGACCGTTGGAAGCAATGCTGACCCCAGGTTCCTGGGTGTGGTTAAAGGTCACGAAGAGGAAGAATTGGGCGAGTCCAAAGTGGGAAGGACCGTACCAGGTACTGTTGGCGACGCCTACTGCAGTCAAAGTTGCTGAGAGGTCGTCCTGGGTCCACCTGATGTACTGTAAACCGGTAAAGAATTTTCAACTTGATAAACATTTTGTGACTGATACACAACAAAGGCAGGATGGCCAAGAGCGAAATGAGTAAAAATACAGATCAACCCCGAAGATATTGTTTAATCATCTTGTTGACTATGCATTTATTGACTATGATTGTGATGACCTTCCTTTTGTTGTGGTTTTTCCTACATATAACCACACAAGTGAAAGTGGAAAAACGTGATGAACTGTCTATAGACTGGCATCCAAACTTTAACACATACCTAGCTATGAAGCGTGTATATGTAGAGACTATGAACATTTCAAATTGCTGGGTTTGTACTGCCATACCAACAGCATATGGAGGACTGTTGATGTCCACTGTCCGCTTGGGGATAAATGAGACTTGGGAGAATTTAATTTTGATACAGGATCTGTAAGATCACAGGACAAAATTGCATTGTATTTGCCTATTACACAGAGGGGAATTGTATGTTTCTATAAGAATGATACACTCCAAGTGGGTTGGAGTAACTGTAACATAACTATATCTTATAAATGCTATATTAAAGCTAAAGATAAAGGCACTGTTTGTAACACAAATTATGATTCATATTTGAGCTTAATGAAAACAACATTAAGTGATGTGCAGAGAAATCCTGTTTTGCATAAACAATTGTCTGTTATAGACAAGAAAATGTTTCATTCAGAATTAACCCGCATCAGTACTAAAGTAGAAAACTGTTATTTTGTTTGTGGGAAAAAGGCATACAAATGGCTACCTGAGAATTGGTCCGGCAGTTGTTTTTTGGGTTATCTGGTTCCGGCAATAAGGCATACTGCAGAATTACCTCTAGGTAAGATACGAAATGTAAGAGATGTAGCCCGAAAACCTGAAGATCCAATCAGAAAACCTGTAAATCCAGTGGGAAAAATCGAAGCTGGTTGGAAGAACCATCATTCCGTGAAAGATAAAGAAAAATTGACTCATATGGACTTGAGTGACAGTGTTATATCCTGGGCTGGAAGATTTCCAGCATATGGAGCAGTCAAATCGATCTGGGAGTTGAGAAAGCTGTCGAAGCTTCTTGAAGTAATGAGTAACGCAACATTTTCTGCTCTCGAATTAGTGACTGATGAACTGAATGCAATGAGAACTGTTGTGCTACAAAATCGAATGGCTCTTGACTTCACCCTAGCGGCGAGAGGTGATACGTGCACGCTTATCAAAGAAGAATGCTGTGCGTTCATACCAGACAATCGACACGAGATTAATGACCACCTAGAGGTAATACAGCAGGTATCGGCCATGACTGAACCAGGCCCAAACCCATTGACGAACTTTTTCCAGAGTCTGTTTGGTGGGTGGGGTTCTATCCTAATGAATATTTTGATTGCTATTTGTGTTGGTCTGCTCCTATTGGGAGCATGTGTCTGTTGTGGGATCCCCTGCATGAAAAGATTAGTCAAAGATTTTGTTGATATATCTGTAACTGAAACTTTGTACCAAGACATTAAATTGGAACTATTAATTCCAGACGAAACTTTTTCCGAAATATAAACTAAATGACTTGCCTAGTTGAAAGTCCTTAAAGGAGAAGGCTAGGAGATGATATAACATTGTTTATGTTTCTGAATAGAATAAAAAGTATTAAAAGGGAGGAAAATGTTAGAAAAATATGTATTTGAACATATATAAAGTGCTAGTTTAAAAGCAAACAGTATATAATGCATTTTATTCTATTTACAATATGGCAATAAGAATGATTTTACATGTAATTGCTTGAAGCTTTGGAGCTGCAGTGTATTTGAACTTTGACCCTGGCAGTAGCCAGCTCAGCAAGCTTATGTTTTTCACTAATGATTATCTGCTAGGGTCAGGAAATTAAATGTATAAAGCTTTGAAAATCTTCTTCCTTCCTCTGGGATAATTGGCCTTGTGAATGTTATCAAAGATAAGCCACAGCTGCTAAAGTAAAGTTGCAAGAAGAACAAAGAAGTATATTACAAGACTGAACCAACTATTGTATTCGAGCAGGCCTGAAACCTTGAAGGAGTAACATTTACAGAAAGACATTATAACTAACCAGGTGCTTTGCAAGGCTGTATTATTCCCATGGGAAAACTTTTAAAATGTATAACATCAGCTTTTTCTTATGAATAGAATATTGTAGACCATAGTGATGTAGGTGCCCTGTGACTAACCACGTCAGTAAGGTGGGCACAGCTTGAATGTAAGACTATATAAAATTGTGTATTTCCTGCATCATGTCAGACAAAACTCTGTACTTGTATGGTTTTTTGCCTTCTGGTGTACACTAGTAAACTTTTGCATCTGAACCTCCTGTGTTGTTATCATTTGTTTTTATTTAACAATTACCCTAGGGGGTAGAGAGGGGTAAAGCTGGCACTGAATGTGTTGGCAAGAATGTTGGCTATATCTGTTGGCACAGTATAGGAGGTAGCATTGTGCTGTACCTCAGAGCACATCTGGGTATTGATGTGGTGGTTCTTGATATAACTATCAAACGATTTGTGATTTTTGTCAGTGTTGGCTGCAATTCTGCCTTCATAGGCAGCTTTAGATATTCCATGAAGGATCTCATGTTGTTGGTGAGGCTAATAAGGGTGTTTTACCACTCTTGGGACTCCACCTTTTTCTGCAGCCATTTCCTTTTGTTGTACAGGTTATTTATTGCAGGGGACCACCAGATTGGCCTCCAGTGTTTTGAGGTGAGTGTCATAGTTCTGTTGGGTATGGCTAATTCCATGCATTGATGCACATCTTTGCACAGTACATTTGTGTATGATTCTGCAGTCATGCATGTATTTTCCATTGGCATGGGTGCTGTGAAGTTAGCCACCTCTGTTCTTATGAGTCCAATGTCAGCTTTGAAGAAGCTGTTCAAGATGGTTACCTTTTCAGGGGGTGTGGGTGAGATGTGGATTTCCATGGTGATTACTCTATGTTGGGTCTGACCAGGTAGAGATTGACTACAGTCCCATATGTTAGTAATCAACACAGGCCAAGGATGCTGCTTCCTTTACTGGATGTCAGAATGAGCTGGTCTAGGCCATTGGAACTGATGTATTCTGGGAAGTGTTGGGCCAGAGTATTGGTGCATGAGTATTTATCCCACTTGATGGAGGAGTAGCTGAACTCTCCTAGCATGTGAGTGTTGAGTTGGACCTTGGTAGATTTCATGGTGTTGAGGAATGTGGATTGAGAGTCGAGGGACATGGATGTAGACCTATAGCAGGCTATGACCTGAATTGCACTATTACCCAATGTCAGTTGCACCTGACATATCTCAGATGCATTATACTGGGATACTACTCTAGATGTGTGCATATCCATTATCAATATGGAGACACCACAACCTTTGGAGCCGTGGCCCATGTTTTGGGGCTGACAGGTGTGGAATGAGTTGTAGGCTGGTTGTGCAGGGACACTATCTGCTGCTGTAAAACAGGTCTCTGTTACAGCACAAATGTCAATGTTCACCATTTTGAGGAGTGCTGTGAGCAGCTGCATCTTGAGCTGTAGATGCCTAGTGTTGAGCAGCATGACCCTCAGATTGCATATATGTGTACCTGTTACGGTGGTAATTTGATTTGGAACACCGCCAAAAAAGCCACTATAGGGGTTGCAAGACACTTAGCCAGTACCTGGAAACCCAGGATTGACATATGCAGGCCATCTATGGCAAGCCATCACAGTCTGTCAGTCTTGCCATCCTAAGCAGATAGATACTGGATCCCATGAGAGTGACACCAGACACATAAGCCAATTGTTGAAGTCAATCATTTGTTATTTGTACTGCGGTATCTTTCAGGGTGACAGTAGTATACTGCTCAGGGCTACTGCCATACCTGCCTGGCCCACATAATCTGAGAGCTCCACCTTGTCTCTTCTCATATAGTCCATGGATGTGCATCTCGGGTCATCCACACACACACATGGACAATGACAGAGTGATACTTGTAGCTGTTGTTGAGTGACTTGACTGGATGTGTTATGTGTTGGGTTCTGGCACCTGATAGAAAGATGACTGTTACCTCCTCCATGTTCAAACTACTGAGTGGGACATCCGTGTGCCACACAATTGAGTCACCTATGATTACTGTATCAGGCAAGGTGGTTAGCATTTGGGGCTTAGGGTGAGGGGTACACTGTGTAGGTAAGATATGTGTCCTGTGGTTTGTGCTGTGTTGTGGTGGTTGAGTGGGTGTCTGTCTTTGTGGTCTCCACTGTTTGGGTAAATGTCTATTCAGTGCCACTGTGAAAGTGGGTGTGTGGTTATTGTTTGTATGCCAGAGCTGTGTAAGTTTGTGTTCTGGAAGGGTATGTGTTCCATGTTGTGTGTTGCAGGTGTTGACCCTTCTCATCTTGACCAGCTAGTCCAGTCTTCGCTGAAGATTGCATATCTTCCAATTTAGTGATATAGGGGTATCTCTCACAAGTCTGAGTGTTGGGAGTTTAGAGGAGAGGGTTATCTGTGTACATGAGACAGTTGCAACAGTGCCTCAGAATGCCCAGGTGCACCAGGTTAACGGGCAAAAGCACAGAGAACTGCACTTTAATCATGCCAGAAGGGAGTGATCATAGCTACTAAGTACTAGAGCTAATTCTGTGAGGAACGACTGCTGATGGCTCTCAGGTGTGCTAGAATACTTGATAAATAAACCTGTTGAAGTGCAAAGCTATTAGGCTATTTGAAGTGCATGAAAGAAAGAATTAGCAACTAGTGTGAATCATATGCTGTCTAGGTTATACCATTTTGATTTGTGTACCACCCTGTAAATGTCCTATCACCCTACTTTATTAGACCTGCTGATGTCATTCACCTTAGAAGTACCTTGGGACTAGGAGACATCATGTAAGCTCCGTGTTGCATCTGATAACTGTGTAACACTATAGTAGAAATAACTAGATAAGTAGGGGTTCTAATCTCAATACTGGCAACTGTGTGTGTGTGTCTTTGGGTGAAGATCATACCCTGTTTGGCTGATACCACTTTGATTAGTATACCATCCACACCTGTTTACCACCTCCCGATGGTATTACTTTATATAGCGGGGTCTCCCGATGGTATTACTTTATATAGTGGGGTAACGTCATCTGCCTCACATGCAGCATGTTAAACCATTGTGCAGGCCATAGCAGTCCTTTGTACAGATGTTTATGAAATATCCAGATGTTTAGGTTCATAGGTGTGTACTAGGCTAATGGCCCTGGAGCCTTTACAAGCCTAGCCCATAGGATTACCCTGGCATTGTGCCACCTGACATTAGTTACCAGTGCCTCTGTTGAGTAGAGCCACTGGAGTGATCCATGGGGTGAATTTTCTATTTCAAATCCATTCATCAAGATTTCTCTTGAAGAGGGACAGTGAGGTGCTTTGTTTGACATGTATTGGAAGACTATTCCATAGCATGGGCAGTCTCAGGGTTATGAACCTGTCCCTCCAGCATGTTCTGTTGATTGTGGTAATGAGGTTGAGGTCTCTGAAGCATGTGGTGTGGAGGGATTGGAATTTCTTTAGATGTAGCATTTTTAACACAGCTGGGTCAGATGTGGGTTTGTAAGTCAAGCAGAGATCACCTCTAAGTAGGCGATATGAGACAGAGAATAGTTGGAGTTTTTTGAGTCTGTCCATATAGGACAACTGCTTAAGGCCTAGGATCATCTTTTTGAGGTACTTTTGTGGCCTCTCCAGTTGTTGCAGATGTCTAGTGAGGTACATGCAAATGGGACATTGTACTCAATGACTGGCCTAATGAGGAAAGAGTAGAGGGAGACAATGGCCCCTTTCTTCCTGGATGCAAAATGCTTAGTAATGAGATGTGCCACATAGAAGGACACAATGTGGTGGTCAAAAGAGAGGTTGCTGTCAACCTGTGTTCCCAGATCTCTTATAATGCTTTCTGTGTTCAGTGGACTACCATTGATGTGGTAATTTATGGGAACTGAGTTTTTCCCAAAGGGGATGTTGACACATTTTTTGGCATTGAGCTTAAGGCCATGGTTCTGACACTAGTTGTTGATCTCAGTGAGGCCTTTCTGCAGGATGCCAACATCACTTGGGGAGTTAATAATAGCTCCAACTTGCAATTGTCTGTGAACTTTGTCAACCAGAGTCCCTTCGTGTTGGCCTGGACTTCAGATAAGTAGATACCAAACAGGAGAGGACCCAGGACTGAACCCTGTGGAACTTCACTTGTGACTGGTCAGCAGTCTGACTTGGATTCAGCTACTTTCACACTGTGGGTTCTATCTGTGAACCAGTTTGCAACCCACCTAATGATAAAGGGGTTGATGCCCAGCTTAGTAAGTTTTTCTATGATTTCTGCATGGGGAATGGTATTAAAGGCCTTGGCCAGATCAAAGTAGGCTGTATGAACCACCTTGCCTTCATCCAGAGCTCTGGTGACTGACTCAAAGAAGTTGACCAGGTTGAGCAGGCATTATCTACCCTTCACAAAACCAAACTGTGTGGGATCCAGAGTTTGGAGACTCCCCATATCCTTGTATATTAGGTTCATGATGATGCATTCCATAGCTTTGCATATCAGACTTGTCAGGCTAATGGGGTGATAGTTCCCAGGGTCTGTAGTTGCTTCTCCTTTGTGGAGAGGGATGACTGTAGCAGTGCACCATTTGGTAGGGACAAAGCCTGAGGTGAGGCTATGATTGAACAGGGTACACAGGTGTGGTTCCAGTTCACTCTGTAGTTCATGTAAAACACAGCCAGGGATATTGTCAGGTCCCACAGAAGCTGGATTCTTGGCCTTGGGCAGTGCTGTTTTAACCTGTGCAGCAGTAATAATGGGTGACTGGCAATCTACTGGCATTGTGATTGGTCCTTTGGGGGGGAGAGAGGGGTAAAGGTTTCACTGAATCTGTTGGCCAGTATATTGGTAATATCTGTTGGCTTGGTATAGGAGGTACCATTGTGCAGTAGCTCAGAGAAAATCTGGGTATTGCTGTGGAGATTCTTTACATAATACATAGAAAGCCTTGTGGTTGTCTTTACTATCTGCTGCAATTCTGTTTTCATAGCTAGCTTTAGAGGATTTGATGAGGGATCTCAACCTTTTCTTGAGGCTGATAAGGGACTTTTTCCAGTCTTGGGACTTCACCTTATTCCACACCAGTTTCTTTTTTCTGTTGTAGAGCTTGTTTATGGCACAGGACCACCAGATAGGCTTCCTTTTTTGGAGGAGAGCATCTTGGTTCTATTGGGTATAGCGAGATCCATGCATTTGCGTACGTGTTTGTGCAGTGCATTGGTGTATCATGCAACTATTCTCCATTTGCATGGGTGCTGTGAAGTTAGTCACCTCTGTTTTTAGAAGCCCAAGGTTAGCTTTGGAGAAGTTTTTCATTGTGGTTACCTTTGAAAGGGTGGTGGGAGGGATGTGGATTTCCAAGGTGAGTAGTTTGTTGTTGGATCTAACCAGGGAGGAGTTGAATATGGTGTAGAGCAACAGTCGCCCATGTTAGTAATGACCAGGTCAAGAATGTTGCTACATCTAGTTGGGATACAAATGAGCTGGCCCAGGGTATTGGAATTAATGAATTCCAGGAAATATTGGGCAAGTGTATTGCTACATGAGTAGTTTTCCCAGTTAATGGAGAGGTAGTTGAAGTTACCCAGTATGAGAGTGTTAGGTTGGACCCTAATATTCTCCAGGGTGCTTAGGAACATGGAGTGTGAGTCTTGGGACATGGTTGGGGACCTATAGCAGGCTATGACCTGAATCACTGTCTTACCCTATGTTAGCTACACCTGAAATATCTCTGATGTGTTATTTTGGGCTACCAGTCTAGAGTTGTGTGCATCCTTTATGAATATGGAAACACCACTGCCTTTGGGGCTTTGGTCCAGGTTCTTCAGCCCAAAGGTGTGTAATGAGTTATAGCCTGGTAGTACAGGTGTGCTTTCTGCTGTTTTGAACCAGGTCTGTGTTACAGCACAAATGTCAATGTTCTCCATTTTAAGGGTGCTTCAAGTGAGTACATTTTGAGATTTACACTTCTAGCACTGAGCAGCATGACCCTCAGATTGCATTTGTTTGTAGTTGTTATGGTGGCAATTTGGTCTTTGGAACACAGCCTAAAAAAGGCACTATATGGGGTGGCAAGAGCCTTGGCCAGTATCCAGAAGCCCAGGGGTGACAGATACAGGTCATCTCTGGCAAAGCATCGAGGTCTATCAATCATGTCATCCTAGGCAGACAGACACTGGATCTCCTTGGAATGACACCAGAAACTTAGCCAATTGTTGAAATCAATTATTTTCTGCTTCTACTGTGGTATCATTCTAGGTGATGGTAGGATGCTGCTCAGGGCTAGGGTCATACCCTCCTAGGCTACATAATCCGAGGCCTACTCCGTGTCTCTTTTCATGTAGTCTAGGGAGGTACGTCTCAGGTCATTCACACCCACATGTACAATGACAGAGTCATATTTGTGCCTGTTGTTGAGGGACATGAGTGCATGCATTATGTGGTGGATCTTGGCACCTGACAGGCAGCTGACTGTTACTTTCTCCTTATTCATCCTAGTGAGTGGGACATCAGTGTGTCTCACTATCGAGTCATCTATGACTAGTGTGTTGGGCATGCTGTTTTGCCATAGGGACTTTGGTTGAGTGGCACACTGTTTAGTAGAGTTATGTGTCTCATGACTGGTGTTGTGTTGTGGTGGTCGAGTGCGTGTCTGCCTTGGAGGCCTCTGCTGTTTGGGTAGATTTTTAATGAGAGCCTCCAGGAAGGTGGGTGTGTGGTTTGTATTTTTATGTGAAGGCAGTGCTGGTGTGTATTTTGGAGGGCTATGTGCTCCATGTGGTGTGGTGCAATTGTTGACCTTCTCCTCTTAACCAGCTATTCCAGTCTTGGCTGGAGAGTGTGTGGCTTCCAATTTGGATATATAAGTGCATCTCTCACAAGTCTGAGTGTTGGGAGGTAAGAGGAGAGGGTTGTCAGTGTACATGATGCAGTTGCTACATTGCCTCAGAATGCCCAGGTTTTCCAGACTAATAGGAGAAACCACAAGGAGCTGACCTTTAGACATGTCTGGAGGGGTGGGCATTAATAATAAGTACTGGAGCTGTTTCCTTGTAGAACGTTTAGTGCTGGCAGCACTTTTGTGTGCCACAATAATTGCTACAAGAAGTCTGGTAAAGTGGTAGACTAATAAACTAGTAAAAGTGCAGGAGAGGAGAGAACTAGCAGAGCTAAGGGAACAATTGAAGAGAAGACTTTTTGGCACTGCTCAGAAGTTTACAAACAGTCCTTGATACGTCAAAGCTGTATCTGGACTAGACTAGTTACAGGAAAGGCAGGAAACAAGCTTAGAACTTTTTTTTTTTGGCAAACTATATGTGGTCTGTGTCCCTTAACAATGCCCATGTATGTGATATTGTTGCCAAATTGACCACAGTGAGGGTATTAACACACGTCAGCATCATGCATCATACCTGACTGAAACATCATGCTGATACAACATCTGCTATACTATCACTTGTCTAGGCTTGTAGGAGCAATACATGACTCCACATCCTATGTCTGGTGGGTTATCTCACCATCCATGGAGGCATTTAGAACATTACGTGTTGTAAGATGCTGTGTGTTATGTCCCATGCACATAATCTATGTGGGGCATGTCATGTGTATATAGTAGTACGGTACATAATGGTGGAAGTGTAGGTTTACTAATCTGTGTCTTGCCAACTGGGTTTATGTTACTGTGTGCACATCAGGTGTGTCAGTCCTTACTGTGTGCATGCTAAGGATATACCATTTTATCTCCATGTTCCATCTGGTGGACTCAAGAATACATACCACAGACTTGTCATACACAATATCATTCATGCCCTCATCAACTGCATCAGGGTTGAGTGTATGGTAAAGAAATGGCAGGGCCATAATGTGTTGACAGGTGAATCTGTTGCAGTTAATGTAATGGCTAAGCTTGTGAGGGGTCTGCTGACAGTACTGCAGTAACCTGTTCTGTATGTATGAGCCTGTGGTAGTACACAACACTGAGCTGACATGTTTGAAGGCTACCTGTCTGTGAGAAGGGGTATGTATGCAAGATCACACTGTCTGACAACAGTGTACATCACACACTGTTGCATGCATACACACCTGGTACATGTACATATACAGATGTACCTTGCCTATGACACAGTTGGTGTATTCCCAGTTCACCATACTCTCTCTTGAGAATATCTGCAGGACCACAGCTTGCAGACACACAGACACCTGGAACACAAACAGAATACAGCATGCAAGACTACATTCAGTCAGTGGTACTAACAGCAATAATGCATCCTGGCTGATAAGGTACATACATTTGTATGTGTACCCATAACAAATTCAAGCAGACAGCACCTTACATAGTATTACATAGCTACAGTGTACAATATTCTCCCTGTGAATCAGACTCATATTAGCATGTCCCTGCACCAATGGTATGGGTGACAGGGATGTGGCACAGGTATCATCATAGGCACAGTGTGTGGTGTGGGTTTGCCAGAGGCCTAGGCTGGGCCATACGGTTGACATCATGTGTGTGTGTTTGGAGGGGTATCCAATATATGGGCTGTGCAGAGGTGCTGTGTTTGTCTGGAGGCAACCTGTCTGTGATAGAGATGTGTGTGTGTGTGTATGCACACAGTCATGGCATGTGGCTGCCCTACACAGGGGTACATTGGACAGCTGTGTACCATACATGGCAGGGTGTCCAGGTCATCGTCTCTGGCCATGGACACAGGAACTCGTCCTGCCAGGGTATCACTGGCACCATCAGGCCCAAGGCTAGATGCAGTACTCCTTCCTAATGGTGATTGCTGTCTACTGGATCTGTGCCCCTGACAGGACTGGACACGTGGCCATGGCCTGCTCCGGTGTGATGTGGACAGCAACCCCCCTTTGGTATTGCAGGTGTCACTGCCACTAAGGGAATGTGAAAGTGCATGGCCCCATAGACTCTGAGCTGTTGTTGGTAATGACTTATGTCCATGTGGCTGATGACCATCTCCCACCAAATGTTCTAGCACAGACATGTCACGGTCGAGGATTGCCAAGGCCTCACCCCACCGTCTATTCATGACCTCAGTATTTTGATGTGTGGCCTCAACATGGTCATGTATGTCACTATGTAAATCAGGGAGAATTGCATCCACCCCCCTGAGTATTTGTGTGTTGTAGCATTCACTATGCGCCTGTGCATTGCTGACAGCCCAGAACATGCATCAGGTGACTCCTTTGTGGCACTTGCGACAGTGGCCCGATGAGCAATGTTCCTCCTGCAAGCACCCCTGTCCATCCATCTGTGTGTGACTTTGCCTGCACTCTGGCTATGGCCAGTGTCTATACTCACACCTGCCATAGTCACCACACTGGCCTATTCAATGCCACCACCTGCCAACTGCCCATCATCTGTGGCCACTGGTGGCGAGGTATGTGTGGCCATTGTTACTGTGTGCGGGGATGGTGTGGACATGAGTGGGATGCCAACCAATGGCACAGATTCAGCCCCTGACAACCCCACCTGTACCTCAGTATTCCTACCATCATTGTCAGAGTCTGCAGAGATAATGACATCAGTTTCCAAAGCGGGACTCCAAACCCCATTGCCACCTGTGAGGGGAAGACAACATATGTACATTAATACCTGCACTTTGACGTTGGCTGGTACACCCCCCCACACACACACACTTACAGGTAACTTGGCACAAATCTGTTACACAGACAACACATTACCCAAATGGTGACATGCATGACGCATGGCCCTCAACATCATGCATTGCAACCAGTTTTACTACATGTAACTAACAATATGGAGCTCTGGGATATGTGATTAGTGTTAGTGTATGATGGCCATTCCCCAGCACAGACTGCACCCATGTACACATCATTGCTGTTCACCTGTATAGCACAGTGGCAAGTACTATAGAACATACCTCACAAATGTACAGATCCTCGCAGGATGTGTAGAAGTCTGGCTCATATGTTTGCTCTGTTTCTCAACACCTGTGTTTCTCTGATACTTCAGTGGGGTGATCTGAAGAGTGACATCACTGATTAATGACATACATTTGAGTGTCAGACCTCCAAACCAGCAGTGAATGTATGGTCAGACAATTTTAACTTTGGATGTATGCTTCGGGTCTTTGTCATATTGAAAGCTGACACACCTAGCCATCCTCAGCGTTCTTGCAGATGCCTGATGGATTTTGGATAGACGTGGGTGTTATTTGGAAATTTTCAGAATTCCCATGACCATGACTACAGGCTCTGTTCTGGTTTTGGAACGGCATCCCCACAGCGGGCCACTGCCACCAGAATGATTCACCATGGGGATGTTGGTCTTCAGGTTATGAGAGGTTTTGCTTGTGCACTACACATACCTTTTCATATTGTGGCTCTGAGGTCAATTCATAGTCTTATTACACCATAAGACATTTCCACACATGCCTTTGGGAGATGTGATGTGCTGTATTGCAATTTGTATCCACCCCTGGATGTTTTTTGGTGTTGGGAAATGCTTCCATCTTCTGACCCCATCCCATAGTCCAGACGTATGCAGAATATGGGAGAATGTTCCCACAGGTAGTACAAAACACTAGTACTAGCAAGAGATTCCTGCAACTCCCTCAGTGTTGTTGTATCCCCTGGCAGCCACCCTGACCAGCTCTTGACATGTCTTGTCATCATTTTTGGAGGGACATCAGGTTCCTTTCAACAGCACTCTTGTCCTATATTCAATCCACCTTTTGACAACTGTCTCCACTGTGTTCCATAGTATATGCAATGATGTAGTAATGCTGTTCTACCCTACTCTTGACTGATAACCTTTCAAATATGAGATCCCTTTGCTGCTTTGTAAGCTGTCTGCAAGCCATGGCTGTTGTTGTTGCAGGCAATTGAGCAAATGTCATGATTATCCCACTTGGACAGCAGACTGTTATTTGATGTTACTCAGAGTGCCTTTACTTAATGGCAGGTGTATACCCAAGAGGACTGTATGCTGTCAGTAAATCACAAGCTGCTGCAATAATATATTATTTGAAGGGTGTGCACACATATGCTTTTAGCTTATTGTCAGGTTTGTATACTCCATATTTGGTGCCCAACAGACTGATTGGTTTTACAGGTGAATTGTTCATGTCATAGGTCACATTACAGTTTGGAAAATGTGTGGACTGACATATTTTGGTCTCAATTTGTATATATATATATATTACAAACACCTGGCATCTTAACAGGTGTGTCCACTGTTTATATCTACTATATGTCAATAATGTTTCACACATGTCCCACCCTTAGGCCATTTGTCCCCCTCTTTTGTTGGTTTCTGTCCAGAAGTCTTGCACTGACAGGTCATGAGGTATGCTACAGGCAAGTTACATTCTCATCAGATAGGCACCTGTGGTGACCACTGTGATGCAATGCAGTTAACCTCAACACAAGTGAGCATGCACATAAAGCAAGGCCTTCACATGCATGGGATATTGGCAAACCATAACAGAACAATTGCATACTCACCAGTTGCAGGCTGTTGTCCCACATGCAGACCAGTCAGCAGGCCCACATGTGGCATTGGTACAGGATGGATGCAGCGTGTCTGCACATTTACAGTACAACCCCCAATACTACACAATTTGCTGTCCTTGACCATAGATGTGCACATCTCTGCATTAGAAAACCCCATCCACAACTGCAATCTGACCTGACACATGCACGTAGATACTCTACAATTACAAGTATGTCTGCTACACTAGTCTAGTAATCTACACTGGGGCCTTACCTGCACAATCCTCCTCCATTGTCTGGGTGCCACCCACTGCCAGTATGTGGGGGGGGGGGTCTGTACTCTGATGTTGTACTGGGACGGGTGCCCCAAGGAACCTGAGGAGCTCCCTGGTGGGGTTCAGTGGGGCTGCATAGTCAGGCCCACACCTGTGGCTGTGTGGTCCCTGGTCACTGCAGCAGCCCTTTGCCAGGCATGGCATATGAGGTCACTTTCACGATGCCAGACCTGCTCATATGTACATGCATGCAGGCCAACATCATTTACCCTGTGAACAAGGTCGTCCCACAGGCCGGTCCTCTCCTGCAGATGTTGCTGGCTCCAGCCAAACATTATGGCATAGTTCTGTTGTATGGCTTCTATGATTATAATTGTCTCAGCCGCTGAGAAAGTTGACCTTTGCTGATGTGGCAGTGCACCTGGAAGACATAAAAAGGGAGACACATCACAGGACCTCATACATTTTGCAACAGTATGTACAGAACCTGCACAGCTAAACTGAATACCAGTAGCCACCACTCACAACCCTGTAATGCATCAGCACTGTATCAGCTTGCATTACACTGCTGGTCCTGAAGTGTCATATTCCCCCAATGAGGGCTAGTTAATTTTATAATCCTCACCGCCGTATTCATGTCTGTGTAGAGGGATGACACTGACCATCTTCCATGCAGATGGGATGTGGATGGTGCCAAGGCTTGGTGTGACTACAGTGTGTAATGGAGCTGGGTGAACATGCCTGAGTTCATGTAGGATGCAGACAGGGATGTTAACAGATCCCATGGATAGTTACATTTGTTGCCTTTCAGTAGGCAATATGTACCTACTCCCTGGTGATGAGGGGAGGGGTGTGGGTGCTGTGCATATCCACCTATACGGTTGCTGAGCCAGGGGGTGATGTTTGCCCTAAACATATCTGCAACAGGTTGGCTATAGCTATGTTGTGTGTGTATGTGGTCTGATTGGCCACCATTACAGGGTGGGTTGGTTTGTTGCTTCAGAGATTGCAAACATATGTGAAAATGATCTTGTGATTGGCCTTGGTGGATATGTCCAATCTGTACTCATAGTTAGCCTTACAGCACTCCACCTGTGACCTTATATGCTTGATCAGACAAAGGCTGACTTGACGCCAAATTGGTTCATGCTCCTGATTTGCCCTGTACAGCCAATATAGGGACCAAGTCTGTGGTTTGTGTATTGCTGCTGTCCACCACAGGCATTCAGCCTACCTTGAGGGGGTTGATGTTGTCCTGTTGGGTATTGCTGAGGCCATAAAGCTATGTAGGTGCCCACATAGTATTGTGTTATGGGCCTGGACAGAGCTGCTAGTTCCAACATATGGGATGTCCTTCATGTGGGCCTTGCCCATTTCCCTTGCCTGTGCGGGGGACATTACAGAGGTATGGGGGCTACAGCTTCACAGACAATAGGTGGAAATATCTCACAGGATAGGACATGTGGAGACAGCCAAAAACATGGGGGACAAAGCCCCAGATTTTGGTACAGATTGTATGTCATTAGTGCTGTTATACACATCATGGGTTGCGAAAATGACAGGATTTGTCCGGACATGCATTTACTGGGTAACTTGACATCTGACAGTAATATGCCTCTGACATACCTCTCAACTGGCATGTTGTCCACAGACTGGCTGGATGTTTGCCTATTATGCTTCGTCTGTTCCTCAAACAACATCTGTTTTTGTGGGGTTGGTAAGATAATGTGAGGATTGTAGTTAGTAAGGGTTGACATCCATTGATGTTCCAGACATCATATCCTTCAGGGATGTTATGTTACGACAACACGTGTAACACCAGCTACTGTTTCAGTTTGTAACATCACTATGTGTGATATGTCCCACTTTACAGCACCCTGTCCCACAAGTATGCCATGCATTGTCCAGATGTCCTACACTACGAGGTGCAGAGGTATTGTATACCATTAATTATCAACTGCACTCCAGTTATCATGCCAATGACCTGGCAGACTCCTGGCCATGGTATGCAGTGGTGACCAGGGTTATGGGTCCACACCCTGGTAATTCTATGGAAATCTGCACATATGACAGTTATGTATGTCTGGCCATTATGAACAGACTGCCAAGACTGTGTAACAGTATTGTGTGTATATGTTTGTTGAGCTGGGTAGGGAGAGTAGCAGATGTGAGTGCCATACATCCTTTACCTATCTGACTCTGCATGCTGCTACAGCTTCTGGTGGTCTATCAGGTCTGTATGCTTGTAGGGGATGACTGTGACTTGTCCTGTAACACCTTAGGATGCCAAGTACACTGTGAATTGGGACAGTATATGTAGGTGTAATGTGTGAGTGGCAAATGGTATGTGGTTGCTCACACAGTATTATACTGCCATGTTCAGTTTGCTTACTGGTATGTCGCTGTGACTTTGGTGCACATGTTTGGGGATATGCACTTGCACACCAGTGTCTTTTTTCCACTAGTGTTACATCCCTGTAGTGCCTGTTATATTTGCTAATGCTTGTGTACAGCCCCAGAGCTGGACCTGGGTAATGTTATGTCAGTCTGACTGTAGTTTGGACATTGCTCGGTAGCTCAGTATAATTTCCCTAATGTTGTATGTCCACATATTTGTAGGATGTCCAGTTGTCTGGCTGATATCTTTGGTCTGGTCCCGATGACTGTTATGTATGTATGACACATCAATGGGATGATGTGGGGACTGAGGTCAGTATCTAATGAGAAGCAATTGAGTCCTGGAATTATGATATTTCAGTTGATATTTGTTAGGACATACACTGTTACTACATGAACTTTCTCAGCTTATCCACTGATGTATTTTGGACATGTCCCTGTTTTCAGGCCTTTGTCCCCCCACTTTGTCAGGCTTGGTCCAGATTTATCGCACTAAGGGATTCTGAGCATACCTCTCCATTGCCAGATTTTTCACAGAATGCCCAGATGTTTGGGACCATACTTTTGTTCAGTTCCAAAATATATTTCTGCCTGGTAAATCACAGTGATGATGCAAGGATTTCTGTCAGTAAATAAATTACATTACTGTGTGGTTTGGTCATGAGGGCAAAGCCAGAGTGACCAAACAAAGCCAACCATGGGTAAATCCAGCATTGCCCACACCCAGCCATGGGTTATTGCTATTATACAATGACATTATTTAAGAAAAACAATACTTACCTTTCTTAAATAATGATATTGTACAATGCCTCCGTGCTGCCCTTCCAAAGTTTTCTGGTATCCTGGGGCATTTCTGATGTACTGCGCATACATAAGGGATATGTTCCCATGCTTACACAGTACATCAGTGCTGTGCAGAGGTAGCAACAGAGATAGAAAGATCTCCTTTGCTTTTTTTAACATATTTCGATATGTTATACGAGTTGAAGAACTCATATAACATAGTGAGATATATTAAAAAAGCAACGGAGAGCTTCCTTTCTCTGTTGAAAGTAAGATCTCCATTGCATTTGTTTATGATAACTTGCTATGTTATACGAGTTCTTCACCTCGTAAAACATAGCGAGATATGTTAAAAAAAGCAACAGAGATCTTCGTTTCTCTGTTGCTATCTCTGCAAAAAATAAAAAATAAACAAAGAACAGGTGATATACAAATGGAAAAAGTCCAGGCAACCCGGCCTTTTTCCATTAGTATACTCTCAGATTTACAATGGGCACTCTGGTTGGGCTGGCCAATTAGCGTACACATTTTTGTATGTTAATGGCCAGTCATTGTATAATTTAAAATAATATTTACATACACATTATAATTTTACATTTACCTTCCATGACATCTCCCTATGTGATTTCATTACATTATATTCTTGTGTGAGTATACTGTATGGGGCACGTGTGTTTACATGGGGGGGGGGGGTCAAATCTTTTCTACACTGACATCTCACTTTTGTAACTGCTACACTACCCTGGTTGACAAAAAAAAAAGAGTTGCTACATAATTTAAGCTTACTAAAATAATTTTAACACTACAGTCACAAGAGAAAATAAGTTGCCTGTCTTGGGACTCAAGCTGTGAATGCCTCCATGTAAAGCTGCCACTCTAACCACTACACTATCTTGGCTTAGAAATGTCACCTGTCTATTTTAATTTAGCTCCTATGGGATGCTTAAGCTATGGTAAGAAGACGGCCATAATGTACACACCCACTTAGCTTTCCTACACTTAAACATTCTTTAGCATTTTAAAAATAAGTATATATTATTATTATTATTATATTTTTAGGTTGTATGGATGTGTACTGTGGTGTTCTGACAACTACTTGGGACTGTATTCATGAAATAGTGGCATTGATTGGGCTTTCAGGCTTCTATGTGTGTTTCTTGCTGATGCATGACATGTTCTCTATCAACTTTGTGTGTTTGTGGGGCTGTGCTTGTGCTTTTTACCTTTTGGAGGATTTATCCCCTGTTATGTGTGCATTTGCACACATTTCCTGCTTTTGCAGGATGCAAAGTGCCATACGGCACTTTAGCAATACAGGTGGTATGTCACAGAAGCTATGACACACCCCCTATATTGCTTTGCTCTTGCCATTTTAATTTTAGTGTCCGCAGACACTGAAATGATCAAGTTTACATTTCAGTGTCTGCAGACACTGAAATACTGGCATAATATTAGAGCAAAGCTTTAATATTATGCCAGTATGACTTAGAAAGTGCCATACGGCACTTTCTGAGCACAGGGGGTGTGTTTAGTGTCCGTGCACTGCTAGGACATGGCCCCTGCACTCATACGTGGATTGTGTAGAATAGCCTTATTCTTGCATGGAGTGTTCCTGAATCCCAGGGAGTAACTATTACATTTGTAATACTTTGCAAACAACTTACAATATCTCAGCAACCACTCAAGTTACACACATACTATCAGCAACATTTTATTCATATTTATCTAGCTGAGAGTTTTCATATGTTACTTGGTTATTGAGATATTTAGAAAAATGTGAAAATTATATCTATATAAATTAACATCATAAAAACAGCACTTAAAATTACTTTACCTGCACTATACAGAGGTCAATTATTAATGCAGTTGAATTTGCCATTGTGTAAGCTTTAAGATGAAATATTTTAAAATCTTGTACATAGCATGGGTTTGGAATTATTGATGCAAGTATGAACAAGCAATATTTGATGTCTAGAGGTGTCAGTAGGAGTTAACTGCATATGCACCTGGAGGTGGCACATGAGTTAAGGATTAAGTGGTTGTCAGTAAACATAAGGTAATTACTACATTGTCTCAAGATTCCCTTATTCACCAAGCTGGCTACAGAGAAATTAAGAAAATTGCATATCCATACTATCCAGTCCTTTGATTTATGAGATACAAGGTGGTGGTATATTTTGGTTAGAAGGCTATTAATTGTGCTTTAAGAGAACAGATTATGCTAAACAGTACTAAATGCTACTACTTTTAGTGCTTACACAATACTGACTTCAACTAAATCTTTAGGTATTACCACTTTCTCCAAACTAGCTGCACTAAGCTTGCTGGCGCTCAAGGTATTTGTGCTATATTGCTGCTTTACAATGTAGACTTAATGAACCATTCTTTCTAGGTGTTTACTACTCTACAGGGCACTGCTAACCCACACAGACATGCAAAATTTATAATGGCACAGAAAAAAGAGAAAACTAACTAACTCTGGCCAATAAAATGACTACACTATGAGTCCTTTAGTGCATTTCCCAACTCAGATGGAGCAGGCAAACACCTTCTGTTACAAAATCAACAAACCCAGTCCTCCTAATGTAAAGACATAGTAGAAGAGAACTACATGTACAATGATACTACCAACCTCTTAAACAACTAGTTGAAAATCCCTTGCTGAAGGCAATTTCAAGACAGTCTTATTGCAGTAATAGTGAGGGGAAAATCAAACCCCCCCCCCAAAAAAAAAAAAATATCAGAGAAATGGACAAATAAAAGCAGGAAACAGTAGTGATCACTCAAAATAACTTGAGTGATTTAGCAATCAAAGGTAATTAACTCTGCCTGGATGGCACTGCATACAAGTAAAACACTTCTTGAATGCAGGCTAGGACTCCAAGCTTTGCTGAGCTCCTGGAAAATGAGAAGGAGACAATATGTATTAAAGGAGGTTTACTCAAGAGCAATACTGCTTTGCTGGGTGGGGACTCAGTATCATGGGGCTATGGAAAACAATGGGAGGGAAAGGTACATAAATAGCTTATACAACAGTCTGTGGTCCCCAAACTTTTATGGGCTGAGACCAATTTTTGAAAATGATATATTTTTATGAGCCACTACTCACATCAGCATGTATGCATGTGAAGCACACATAGTCCTCCTTAAAGGAGAAGATGTCACCACCACGGAGTGTTTTTTTGGGATGTAGAGGGGCTATGTAAACTATTCTCATACTTTAATTGTTAGCAGAGCCAGATCATGGTCAAATGGGGCCATAGGCACGGTAATAGATTAGGCCCCCCCAGAGCATCCCCTTCTGCAGCAGCCCTCTTCCCAGTTATACCAGTGTTCTATTACTTGGCTATTTCTCCCCAGTTACCATGAACACTGTTCAAACCTATTATTGTGCATACTGTTTTCTTATTTGCTTCTACAATGATTACATGAATTGAAATAAAATGCACAAGCACTGATAGCCATTTGAAAAACAAACAATACTGTCTAACAATGAAAACAGACTTAGCATGAACAGTAAAGTTCTCTGCCATTGAAACTCACATTCATTGCAACAGCATTAAAACCCACATTCAAATAAAATGCATACGGCCAGTTTAAAATTAAGTTTAACTTTGGGCTATTTTCAAATCATAGGCTACTTGCACACATTTTTAGGGCCATGCATACATGTATGTGTTTTTTGATTCACCTTCCTGATTGTATTAAATTATATTCCTTGTATATTACAGCACCAATTGTTAGAGTGTGTTTTAAATTTGTAGTTTTGGACATTTTTCCAGTAAGCAATGAAACAAAATGTATGACCCAATAATGATAAAACTGCCCATTTCAGAACATTATAATCATAAAATGCCACTCAGACTTCTGTCATTGCAAACCACAAGTATCAGTCAATAAGCAAAATCTCTGCAGAAGTAAAATTTATTGGAATAATTCCACTACCTGCTGCCCTTGAAGAATTAATTGTCTGCATTATATTAAAGAAAAATTGGTAAATTGGTAATATTGTGATAGGGAATGACTGAGAAACCGACAACAAGTTCATAGTTACTAGGCATCTTTTACAAAGGAGCACACACTCGGGAATGCAGAACCCTATCCCTCCTTAAAATACACCAAATAATGGTCAACTAGGGCATTACATGCCATGCCTCCATATCTCACAATCTCATAGCACAAGAAATCTGGACAAAGCCTAAAATAATGAGGGGGGGGGTGAGAAAGGTCCCAAAATATGGACAGATTATAACTATTGCTCTTATAGACTTAGAAAGTTGCTAGAGTAACAGCATTTGTCTTAGCATGCATTTTCTGAAGGAAGTGAAGTCTGAAACTCAAATGTATGACATTATTTAGTTATTTCAATCCTCAGTGATTTGCCAGAAAACCACAAATTTTATGAGGCCAAAAATATGAGGCAAAAATCTGGACATTCTGCAAAAATCTGGACAGTTGAGAGGTATATATACCACTCAACTTCTTAGTGCAAGAAATCTGGACAAAGACTAAACTAATGTGGATACAATGGCCCCCAAAAATAAGGATAGATTTTAAATATAGCTATTTTTAACTTAGAAGGTTGCTAGAATAACAGGATTTGTGTTAGCATTCATTTTTCTGAAGGATATGAAATCTAAAACTTATATATATATATATATATATATATATATATATATATATATATATATATATATATATGTATATATACACACGCACACACACACACACACACACACACACACACACACACACACACACACACACACACACACACACACACACACACACACACACACATCATTATTTAGTGACTTCAATTCTCTGTTATTTGCAACAAAACCACAAATTGTATGAAAAACATCAAATCTATGAGGCTAAATCTGGACAGTTCAGAACTATGTTAAATAAACACACACACACACACACACACACACACACACACACACACACACACACACACACACACACACTCCTACCTTCTCTCTGTTCTCTTACAGCAACACAAACCTACACACACCTACTCTCTCACGCCACAATACACATACACACAAACACACCTTCTCTCCCATACAGCAGTACATGCACACTATCTTTCATATGAACAGAATGGTTGGTTTAAATTACATACACACATACACTTACACACACTTTTGATTCCATATAGAAACAAATGCAACTGCTAGTTTAAATTACACACACACACACACACACACACACACACACACACACACACACACACACACACACACACACACACACACACACACACACTTACCTTCTCTATAAATGGAACCGCTAGTTTAAATTCCATGTGAGTGCAGAATGGGTTTACATCCACATTTGTGAGCATGCATACAATGCACACATGGTCTTCCTAAAAGGAGGAGATGCCACCACCATGGTGTTAAGAAGTATTTTTGTTTTTATGTTGAAGCCTTTTGGCCAGTCACGACTCACACTTTGGGAACCTCTGATCTATAGCAATGAAAAAGGGGAGGGAGAGACTTTGGAAATCAGATTATTATAAGGGGTGGAGGCAAGAGCCTTATTATAAAACAGCATCAAGAATAAGTGTGGGAGAGCTGAAGAAAACCAACCAAGCTAGACAGAGAGGCATACAATCAAGTAAAGGCAATATTGGAGCCTTTTCAGAAACTTTACCTTAATGTGTTGGGTATGTGGCAGACACAGAATGCAACTTTAACAGGTGAAAGATAAGCAGAAAATAAAAGCACTGAAGTTCATAGTTACTGGAGCAGAGACAATTCTCTCACTATTGACCATCTACTATAGTTTAAGACATCAGACTATGCAGAAATTTACCACCAACACTGTCTGTGGAAAACAATTCAATAATAAATGACTAACGCTCTAAACCTCACAGGAGTACACAGCTTTGCCACAACTGTGAATTAAACTACAAGACTATGGGTCAGCAGGGTTTAAAATACAAACAGATAGCTTTTAGAAGTAATTCTACTTCTGGAAATAGGAGTGTGAAATAATGTAGAAACACAGTCTTCCCACAACTGTTAATAAAAATAGAAGACTAAGCTCCCAGAATTAATTTAAAAAATGCAAACACATGGGACAGAGCAGAAAAGTACAAAGTGTCATTACCAAACAGATCACTAAGTGCCACTGAAATATTTAATCAGAATTGAAATTATTAAAATCATTTAATTCTCTGTTTTCCTTTTTTTGTTTGAAAAGCTAGTTACTGAAATTCCACACCTCTCCAAGTGTTGAATAAAAGACATTGGTTAGGATAGCTCTATGCTGGAAATAGGAGCTAGCTAGAGAACTATCCAATCAAATAAAGGCAGCACTGGAGCTCTTTCAGAAACTTTAGCTTAATGTGTTAATGGGGATGGGACAGACACAGAATGCATCTTTTATCAGGTAAAAGAGAAGCAGAATATAAAAGTACTGAAGCACAAACCGGAGCAGAGACAATTCTCTCACTATTGACCTTCTACTACATTTTAGGGCACCAGACTATGCAGAAATTTACCACTAACACTGTTTATTGAAAAAATGTAATAATAAATTACTAAGGCTCAAAATCTTGCTTGAGTATATAGCTCTGCCACCACCGGGAATTAAACTACAAGACTATGTGTCAGCAGGGTTTAAAATGCAAACAGATAGCTTTTACAAATAATTCTGTTTGTGGATATAGAAGTGTGGAATAGTGCAGAAATGCAATCTTCCCACAACTGTTAATAAAAGTACAAGACTTAGGTCTTAGAGCAAACTTAAAAATGCAAACAGATGTAACAGAGCTGAAAAGTACTGTGTTACTACCACACAGGTCACTAAGTGCAACTCAAATACTTAAGCAGAATTGAAATAATTAAAACAATTTAATTATCTCTCTTTCCTTTTGTTTCTCTATTTTTAAAAAGATTGTTACTCACAGTTCCATAAATCTCCAAGTGTTGGAAAGAAGTCACTGGATGGGGTTAGCTCTGTTCTGGAAATGGGATAGCTAGAGAGCTATCCAATCAAATAAAGACAATATTAAAGCTCTTTTAGTTAGTTTTGGTATCACACCACTGCTATGATTCTACTGAGGTACCTGTAATACACATATATACTGCCAAACACAACCTATACACATATGCTGACATGCTATCCACATGTATGTACTACATGTTTAGGGCATTCTCACATTCCACATTTGCATACTGATGCTCAAGTTAGACTGCTGTACAGCATGCCCACAAAATCATTGTGCCTGACAGGCAGGGTTTCATTATATTGTCTGTGCCCTGGACCACCCTATGCTTATGCATTTGTCTCTTACAACTGGCATGCTACCAGCATATATACATTATAACAATTCTGTCCCTTCATGCATAGCAGACTACATTACTCTGTTGGCCCACCATTTGTTGGCAAATCCTTGTGCTGCCCCTACTTGAATGTCTGTCTTAGGCACAAATCATTGGCCCCATATGGTTACCTATCACAAATATAGTTACTCTATTACTTGGTACTTTAATATTCAAAGTCTACTGTCTTGGTTACTGTCTCTCACTGAAAAGAATACTTTCAACTAGAGAACAAAATTACACATTATGAGACAGACAGAATTATTTCTTTTACTAGCCTGGCCTGCCGAAATTCAAAAGAATGGTAAGAGAAAAAACCTTCTCCAGATTAGGACCTCCATTATGGAACCACCTCTCAAATGATTTGAAAAATAATCAAACTTTGAATTCATTCAAGATGTTATTGAAAAAACATTTACATAAAGAAATGTAAGTACACCTGCTTTAATGATGCTGGCTAAAATACTTGCAATATACACAATATGAGATGTTACAATGCTGTCAACTTTATTAATCTATGAACTTCATATGCCACTTCATAAGTATGTATAAATATCTGTATATACTACTTTTGTTGCATTTTACATGTGCAAATGCTTTGTTCTTTATTATATATATTGCTTTTCTTTATAGTTAGCACATGCACAAAGTATCCTGTGTTTTGCCATTGCATATCCTCCACTTTATTTTTTACTGTTGTCAGTACCCAGGTCATGACTGAAAAGAGTCAGGTAGATCTGCAAAAGTATTTTGCTCATCATACATATGCAAGTGAATTTTATATTAAATATCATCATTGTCAAGCTTAGGCTAGATGTGAAACATCAGTGACATCTGCAAAATAGAAAATGTTAGTTATGCAAACATTACTAATATGTTGCTTGCAAGAGACATATTTAATATTCTAATTTTTCTTTAGTGTTACAGTCTTAATCAAGATCTTGTAACAAATAGGATTCTTACATCCTTTGTAAAAGTACCTTTTAGTTGGATTTGAACCCTTAATCAGCTGGGTTCTTTATCTCAACTCAATGCACTTATATTTTGTGCCAAAGAGATAGGTATATGATAGGTTGGTTTTCTCCACTCAGTATTGTCCAGAGTATTGAGGAAAGGGTACTTATTGAATTGTCAACAGCTTAGGTTGTCGAATGCTTAATCATTGACACCTATGCATCAAAAGCTTACAATAGTGAACAGCCACATCATAGAATTCTTTTCTCGGGAAAGATTTTGCGTGGCCGTTATTGGGGATTTGCCCTTTCCCCAATATAGAGTGATCTCGGAGTTGGTATATTTAGTTAGGGGTGTGTGGGGGGTGCAGCCCCCCACATCTGGGGTGTGGGGGGCAAAACCCCCCACTATGTTCAAGTGTGTTTATTTATTTTATTTATGGATGGCCACATGAATTCTTTCCCAAAGAAAGAATTTGATGATGTGATCGTTCGCTATTGTTAGCTTTTGACGCTTAGGTGTCGATGTTTTAGGATTCGACAACCTAAGCTGTCAATGTTATGATATAGGCGCAAGGAAAGCACACTGTTGCTAGGCATGTTTGTGCTACATAAGGCAGTCTAAACTAAATTTTTTATTTTTACTTAGATAGAGAACTGTGTTTGTGTGCTATCAAGTGGAGATCAAAATGAAATGAGAAAAAAAATAAAATAAATAAATATTGTGAATGATTGCAATGTGATCACTAAACAGGATTTAAACAATGTTTCACATGCCTTATTTCTCTCAATTCACTTTACATACACCTTGTGCCACTGAGATGGAAATCTGTCAGGTGCATCCTCTGCAGTCATTGCTATCCCTGTTGCAGAGGGCCATGCAATGACACTAGGCAGATTTGCTCTTCATAAGGCAGCCTAAACTAAACTTTTCACTCTTTTCCTTTGTTATTGAACCGTTTTTGTGTGCTACTGAGCAGAGAGCAAATGGAAAAGGCATTAAAAATATATGATAGAGAAAAAAAGCTGACAGTAAATTAAATGCAACCATTGGGCATGTGTAGCAAAGATCAGAGCAAGAAGTGCATTCATGTGATATATTCATCCTTCTCACTACTTGTCATTGCGACATCACAAATGTACTTTGTGGAAGACATTATCAGATTTGTAGTTAATGATAAATAATGTGAAAGTGGACAGCAAAAGCTCAGATGCTGTTAACAATAGTGACAAGAGTTGCTTTTTAAACAACACAAATGGTATCATAAAATGTGATTAAATATATATTCAGACCACCCTCTGTAAAAATTATCAGTTAAGTGAATTTGAACTATTCATGAGCTGTCAGTTTTCTCTAAGCTCATTGCACTTACACTGTGTGCCACAGAGAATGTTACATGTCAGTTCTATTTTCTTTACTGAGTACTATAGAGAGTGCTGATGGACACACAATGCCACTGGGCTGGTTTTTGCTACATAAGGCCGCCTAAACTAATTTTTTCACTTTTTTCCTTAAGCCATGAAAGTTAATTTTGTGCTGTCAAGTGGTGTGCAAATGTAGAAGGTATCATTTATCAGAAGCCTTCAAACAAAAACAACTTTTTGGGAATAAAGTCTTGAAGACACATGAAATGAATCACAGTAGATTACTGCATTACAATGATACATTCAGTTTTCTCACAACTCCTTGTAACATCATTAATATTATGTATGTGTTACAATATCTTTAAATTTCTAGTCTCCCACCAGGACACAAGTGCTCTTCAGCAATTACATTCTGCTAGCCGAGCACACTCAAGCAAATCTGCAGTCTGCGGCTACCACTCCATCTATACAGTGTAAGAAGGAATCAGTATTGCAAACTAAACAAGGATATACATTTTGAGCCTCAAGAGCAGGAGCACACTCAAGCAAATCTGCAGTCTGCGGCTACCACTCCATCTATACAGTGTAAGAAGGAATCAGTATTGCAAACTAAACAAGGATATACATTTTGAGCCTCAAGAGCAGGAGCACACTCAAGCAAATCTGCAGTCTGCGGCTACCACTCCACCTATACAGTGTAAGAAGGAATCAGTATTGCAAACTAAACAAGGATATACATTTTGAGCCTCAAGAGCAGGGTCAGTCCACCCAGGCATTCTACTTGTATGTTTTATGAGAGTTAAGCTATTACATTAGCAGTATTTCTTAGTAGTTCTCAACTTGCTAATAAAACTGACTGTTGTAGCCTTGTGTCCCCCCCGATAGTACAGTAATCCTAACTGTCCAATAGACAGTATAGATTTTAATTCACATCCCTGTGACTAAATTAAATTAACCATCAAGCAGCCCTCTCAGTTCTT
Source organism: Protopterus annectens (assembly GCF_019279795.1). Classification (NCBI taxonomy): domain Eukaryota; kingdom Metazoa; phylum Chordata; order Ceratodontiformes; family Protopteridae; genus Protopterus; species Protopterus annectens. The sequence goes on from NC_056725.1 coordinate 1,905,470,929, forward strand.
TCTGCCTTAGTTTGTATCACTTGGAGGATCACCTGCTTATTTGCATCTCTATCATTGCTAATGTATCTCCCTACTCTAATCTGTGCACAAACTGGTTACTAATCAGCAAGTCAATGTAAAGACACACTCCCAACCTTAATAAACTTTGCTGTCTCTTCTCTCCTTCACTTTACAGGTAGTTTGAATTATTACTTACCCTCTCTGAGGCCTTCACTGATTTCCACTGATTGCCTCTGGTTTCTTTGCATTCCACCTGGTTTACACCCCTTGTGCTATCTCCCTCCCCCAATACAAAGTCTATATTAGAATCCTGCTGAGCATGGAGCCATCTTTAAATTTCTAGTCTCCCACCAGGACACAAGTGCTCTTCAGCAATTACATTCTGCTAGCCGGTAAGCCATTAGACCTCAGGAATTTGTTTTAAAAGTGTTCAGATTTGTAAAGTAATACTTACTTGTTTCTCTTGCCTTGGTTGGCTCTGGCTCTGCCCCGCTCCGATCGCCCTCGCTAACGCTCAGGCTCTCTCCGCTCCCCTGCCCTGCCCCCTATTCCCTCCCGCCCCCACTACCTCTACATTTATAGTAATCATAGCCAGACCCACAGCTCACCCTCACATCACCTCCACCAATCACAGCTCCTCAAGTCATATCACATTAAACCACACCAACTTGTTCCACACAAAATACTCCCAATCACTCTCATTCCCACTAGGCATTTTTTGCATCACCCACACTACTTCCCCATCCACATATAGTGCAACCCTATAATTCCTATTCAGACCCCCACCTAGAAACAACATAAACTTTATAACCATGACTATCACACAACTAAATCTAGTCTGTCTTCTCATAATTCTTTACAACACCACAAGTTATCACTCTAGCAATATCCCTAAACTTAGTAGCACAACACTACATTATGCACTCTCATACACAGACACCACACATTATAATAATATCTGCCCACACTTATTCAAGAACTACATAATGGACCAGTTCAGAACTAAACACATATGCTCTCATTCCTACTCTAAAAAAACACAATACTTTCTCACACTCCTCACCAAACTCCAACATCTGTATAACCATTTTAACTCTAGGCTCACCATAAGTGGGGATATCCACCCCAACCCAGGCCCAAATCCATCCTGTCCAACACAAACTGCTCCAACACAAATGTCAGAACATAACACCCCCACTTTCTTCATCCCTGGGCAAATCAACAACAGCAGCAAAACCAACCATCTTTTAATGCTAAACATTAATATTAGAAGTATCAAAAATAAAATACCTGAACTCCAGGCCACAATAGCACACTACTCCCCAGACATAGTTGCTTTAACAGAAACCTAGCTAAATAAAAATATAGCTAACTCAGAAGTTCTCCCTACCGGCTACAATATCATTAGACAAGACAGACCACTTCGTAAAGGGGGTGGAACTGCCTTACTCTACAAGTCCAACTTAACTGTCCATCAATTACCAAACTCCTACCCCTCCCCCAATAATTGGGACATACTTATCTCACAACTTCAACTTCACCCTAAAAAGGTCATCACCACAATTTTGATCTATATTCCACCTCGTAATACACCTGCTAGCCTTGAATACTTCTTATCCTGGTGTTCTTCCACATACTCACAAGAAACCCTTATTCTGGGGGACTTCAACCTAGATTGGTTCACCTGTATATCAGAACCACCAAGTAATCTAATAAATCTCCATGGCTACCATCAGCTAGTCCAAATTCCAACTAGGTGTGATAAAAAATCTAAAAGGGAATCCATCCTTGACTGGGTCCTAACTAGCAACCCCACATTGTACCCTCACACAGGCAGTCTCCCAGACACCTTAAGTGACCACAACATAATATACTTTATATGTAGTAGAACAAGCATATGCAAAACCACTAACTATATATCCACTAGAAACACAAAAAAAATCTCTCCTGAGGTCCTCAACACTTTACTGTGTAACTGTGACTGGACCCCCCCTAAAAACCCTCCCACTTGACCAGGCTGTAGCATATTTCAACAAAACATTTCTACAACACCTAGACACTGTCGCTCCATTGCGCAAAATCAAGGTTAGAACCTCTACAAATCCCTGGCTCAGTAAAGAAACCAAACAAATCCTCAAGTCCAGAGACACTGCCTGGCGTTACTATCAAAAAAACAAAGAAACACAAAGCCTAACTAAGTACCAAGAACTGCTTAACCGTGCAAAAAAATGCATTAGGCTGGACAAAAAAATCCTACTACACAACATTACAAACTAAATACCAACACAACCCGCAAAAAATTTGGAAAAATGTAAACCAGCTACTAAAATCCACCCAAAAGGCTACCCCCAAACCAACCACCCCTGACACTAAAGTTCCCATCGAAACACAATTCAACTCCCACTTTTTGAACCCAATTCTATCCTTAGTATCACAGGACAGTTCATTCCTCACTATCCCCCCCAACACAAATAACACTAATACAAGCTTTACCATCAAAACAGTTTCCACCACTTCAATCAAAAGCATGTTCTCCAAACTAAAAACCTCATCAACAGCAGCCAACCTACTCCCCAGCTATTTCTTGAAACTTACAGCAGATGCTATTGCTATCCCAGTCTCCACTCTCATAAACAGATCAATTGTTGAAAACTATGTGCCCAAACTCTGGAAAATATCCTATGTTACACCCAAACATTAAGGCGGGACCTCCACTGAACTTAATAACTACAGACCCATTGCTTTACTCTCCCCCCTGGCCAAAATCCTAGAAAAATGCATCCATACCCAGATGCTAAACTATCTCCTAGACTGCAACATCCTGTCACCTACTCAGCATGGTTTCAGACCTGCCCATAGTACCACTACAGCTCTCCTCTGCTTCACAGACACAGTAAACCGTCTCAAAAATGAAGGCCTGCAAGTGTCAACTCTTTTTTGGATATGTCCAAAGCATTTGACACAGTCTCACACCAAATCCTGCTAAACAAACTAAACCAATATCATCTATCTAATTCCACTCTTACCTGGTTCCAAAGCTACTTAACTGACAGGTACCAAGCTGTGAAATGGGAAAATTCTCTCTCTCCTCAGCTGCCCATAACTATAGGAGTCCCACAGGGCTCTATCTTAGGACCACTACTATTCACAGTCTTCACAAATGACCTCCACACCTCCACACAGCATGCATCTATAATTCAGTATGCAGATGACACTACCTTAATCTGTGCTGCACAAAACATTCCCACCCTCCTGCAAACAACTCAACTAGCATTCTCTGACATTGAAAACTACCTTACCAAAGCCCAACTTATCCTCAATCCAAAGAAAACTCAGCTTATGATTATAACCAGTTCTAACAAAACACTAACAGTCAATTCACTATCTACTCCACAAATGCTACTCCAATTGCTCCAGTGGCACAGGCTAAGCTATTGGGAATAACCATAGACTCCCACCTAAAATTTGATAGTCATCTGAACTTAACTATTAAAAAAGTACATGCCAAACTGGGGTCACTCTACCGTACCAAACCATTTCTTACCAACAACACAAGATCAGCCATTGCTCGCTCCCAACTTCTATCCACCCTACTCTATGTATCTCCCATTCTGACTAATCTCAACAAAACTGAACTAAGCAAAATGGAAGCTTGCTATAACAGAATTGCCCGCTTTGCTGCAAATTGCTCATATAGAACTCATCACTGTACTGCTTTGAGACAGCTCCACTGGCTTGAACTGCCCAACCTCCTAACCTACAATCAGCTCTGCCTCTGTCAATCTATCTATTACCTCCCCCAATAAGTGTCCTGCCCTCAAAAACCTAGTACAACATCACTCAGCCAAAAGGCCTCTTAGATCATCAAGCAAACTACTACTTGAAGTCACCAACAGCTACAATAGCTTTGGAGATGCACTATATAGTAGTTCGGTGGCCAAAAATGGAACTCTGTCCCTACTAGCATTCAAAACACATCATCCAAAGCCTCCTTTAAAGACCTCATCAGGCAACATCTCAAGCAAAGTTGGCAGTGCCATGATTGCTCCCCAGGCTAGTGAAAGCGGATAACATATACATACTAAATCTAGAGCAATTGATAATAGTTTTTCAATCTTACTCACAAACACTGGCTAATCTACAATGTATGTACTGTACCTGTGTACTATGTATGTATTCTACCTACATTCCAAAGTTCAGCTGTACACCACAAATCTATTACTTACCTTTATTTTTAAAATTAATATTTTTTTGATTGTTCTCTCCACTGTAACTGTTTGTGCCTCATACCACTGTAAAAACATGTCTCTTGTAATTAGTGTGTATACTGATTATGTCTAAATAACTAAATGTGTCTGTAATTTTTCTTTGTGGAGCTTTTCTCCCCAGGCCTCTGCTGAAAAAGGGCCTTTTCGGCTCAGTCAGACACCCCCGGTTAACAAATGTAAAATAAAAAAATATCAGGACTTTAGTTAATACCATGGGAATGGAGAAGGGCACAGGGAGCAGCAGAAATGTTTACATTGTTCCCACAGTACACACACTTAATATTGGCATAATTTCAAATGACCTATTTGTTGGTCACTTTTAGTTAATATTGACTTTTGTTGAGCTTCCCACTACAATACATTCATACACCAACATGAGTACCAAGATTTAGTCTGACCTTCCTCAGTAAAATTATCTGGGAACAGGTTTTGATCCCTGCATCACCTGTACTGTTTCTCTAAGCTCAATACATGTACACATTATGCAACAGAGATAGGACTATGACAACCTGAATTTCTTTACTCGGCAATGTTCAGAGTGCTGAGAAAAGCACAACAATGCCAGTCTTCATTGCACTATTGATTGCAGTTCAAACAAAGTTTGTCAGTTTTTAGCTTGGGCAGTGAAATATGCATTGTAATTGACTGCTGCCAGTCAATGGAAGACAATGGCAAATGGCACACAAAGGATAACAGGGGCAAATGGTGATCAAATACTTTAAATGTACACATCAGATGCTTAAGCAACTTTGTTATCTTGTAACAGGAACCTGTATGGCTTTGAACTCAAAGAAGGGTGATAAGAACAATCATTTAAGAGTATTCCCATAACTGCCATATACAAGGACATATATTTGCAAGGAGAAAAAGTGTTTAGATGTATAGAAACTGTGACATTGTATCAAGTCACATTGAAAGTGCAACAGAAACAAATTATAAAAGTTGTTCTTTGTCATTTGACTGTAAATGCTTGGATGATTGTGATATTGCCAACAGTTAGGATACCTATATACTCACACAATATTAAACAAAGGCCACACACACACACACACACACACACACACACACACACACACACACACACACACACACACACTCTGCAGGTATATTACTCTCTTTCTTTATGGTGAATCATTCTTTATTTGTACTTTCTTAAGAGTAGTTCTATCTCTATTTTATTGCATATGTTATTTGTATCAGTGCTTAAATTACTCCCTTGAATATGATCAACATTTCTTACTAAGGGGCAGTAATTGTGGTCCTTAAAGTTGGCATTTAAATGTTAGGAATTCTGCTACCCTAAATAAGTCAATGTACTGTCAGACTTTTTGGTAAATCTCTTCTCCCTGACACACACACAGTAAGTTTACATCAAAGAGAGGAGACTGTGAAAGCATGATTTTTCCTACATTCAGAGTAATCATAGACATCTGCAAGCCATCAGTAGGTAATACTTCTCAGTGCTTGTCCTTGTAGTGCTAGTTTGTGCGCATGTAAATGTGTAGGTCCTTACACCATGTTTACATTCCCTATACTTAGTGCAGATTCTGGTATTTGGGAATGCTAATAATTTCATGCCTCATATGCATACTCACAGTGCTTATGAGGCTGTGTCTGCACTATATAAATGGAATCTTATAGCTAATACCTTTGTATCATACTGGGGAGACTGGATACGTTGAGCTCAATACTGCTAAATAAACACAACTTTTGTAGAATTAGCTGGTTTTTGTACTGCTATATTGTCAAGGTATGTTACTATTTCATACAGAATGGTTTTATTTTAAAATGAAAAGGTGAATTGCACTGACTTCTGAAAAGCATTTATTTATCTTACTTGTTTTTTCTTTATCTCTTTCTTTTGGCAATGCCATGTCTGTATTACAAAGAGTATGCTACAGAATGCTACATGTCCTATATTTTTTTAGTTTGTATTTAATTGATGTTTGCACAGTTATTGCAAATGAGTATATTGCAACTTTGTAGGAATGTCTGGCATTTTTACCTATGTTAGCAGAAAGAGCAATGTGCTATGTTTGTGGAGTTCTACCTGACTGCCCTCCACAGTAGCGGAGCTGGCACTTAAAATATTTTTGTCTTACATTTCTAGGGTTACATTTTGAATTATTATTGTACTACACAGTTAAACCTGTCTTATCTACATTACAGAACTGTTGCAGACTGTTATTGGTATTTGATTTAGAAATAATTTTGGGGGGGATGTCCTAATTTATGTGTAGTCATAGGGGACATTAACATTTAATTGTTTTGGGTATGATCAATGCATGCATTCACACATAACTGAGTCCATAGCCATTATGTCTGTGCATTATATATATATATATATATATATATATATATATATATATATATATATATATATATATATATATAATTATATGAGTCTGTTTTCTGCTTCATCACATACAGGAACATGGCACCCAAGAAGAAATCTATACCCTGCAAGCCATCATACACTGATGCTGAAAATGAGGTCATTATCTAGGTCTTATGTCACTATGGAGCTTTTCTTTTAGCTAGAGGCAGAGGTCACCAATCTGCCTGATACAGAATATGGCAGCAATTGGTCGATGACATTAACGCTGCTGGAAGGAATGGAAGAACTTGCTTCAAAATATGAAATCAGGTGATATGATACCCTCTGCCCATGATAGGGCAGCTACAGTTGCCTGGGAAGAGATGGCTGTGGAGGATGGTCCAGCTATTTAACCACCACTAACTGAAACAGAGGAGTTCATGTCCACTGTCAGAGATCCAAAGAGCTCAGCAGAAGTTTCCCACAGAATCCTTGACATTGGTGCAGATGTGAGTGAAAGACTCAGAGTATCACAAGCAGCCCTTCCAGGTATGCAAAATGCAAGTGTCATTGTTATATCATTATATGTGTATATCTTAGATGTCTGATATGTGTGTGTGTGTGTGTGTGTGTGTGTATGTGTGTGTGTGTGTGTGTGTGTGTGTGTGTGTGTGTGTGTGTGTGTGTATGTGTGTGTGTGTGTGTGTGTGTGTGTGTGTGTGTGTGTGTGTGTGTGTGTGTGTGTGTATATATATATATATATATATATATATATATATATATATATATATAGCCAGTGATAACTGTTAGTCAGAAGACACAATCATGGAGAACTAAAGGAGGGTGTTTTGGTAGGGTCTACAACTGTTCACTACATTTCTGTATAAGAATATTTTTAATTTGCTCATGTAATGAGGATTGTTCATTTTTATTGTTTCATTTGCATTATGATACTTATCAGCATTCTTTCCTTTCCCCTCCTCACATACAAGCACTTCTGGACTGCATGCTGTCAGCCCACCTGTACATGGTAAACACACATTTGTTTATTAGTATTACTGACTATAATGTAGATTCAGGTTTATATGAGATTACAATTTGTGTTATTTTAGCATGTGTCATACCTTTTGTATATGGAAATTAGGTGATCAGTTTTATTCTCTGTTTAATAACTGAAGAATTCCTGTGGCGCAGATGTACTGAGGAACCAAATAACCAAAAAAAAAAAAAAAAAAAAACACACTGCATGCACTGGACAAACACCACTGGAACACTTCTTAGCATAGTTAATATTTAATTGTTGCTTTCATTGAAAGACTTCTTCAGAAATAAAAGCTCATACATTTCCAAACTCTTTATACAAGTTTAAAATGTGTGACAACCAATCTTTTAAGAGGTCCCATTAAACAATAAAACACAGTGCGTGTTAAACAATTAAAACAATTGAGCTGAAGTCAAATAAAACCTTAACCCTTGCTTCCATAGTCAGTTTCCTATCTGTCAAAAAACACTTTATATTTATAGTGTCATTTAGACGTGATGGACAGTCTGCAGCTAATCTAATCTAATGTAATTTGCCACTCAGTCTCTTTTCTTTCAGCTTGATTCTTAAAATTTCCCCTTCACATATCCTCATTAACTAATTCCAAGACTGCATATAAAAATGAGTTGTGGGTTATGCATCTAATGGAATGCCTATATAATGCATTGTTTGTTTCTTTCTTTAGTTTTAATAGCATATGTATGCCCTTTTACTCTTTGATCTAATGCTCTTGTGGTCATGCCCACATAAAATCCTGGGCAACCCAAGCACATAGCAATATATACTACATCTTTGGGGTAACAGGTGAATCTTCCAAAAATCTTGATGGTATAAGATAAATGTTCCAGGGCAATGTAAGGCCCTTCATGAATAAACCTATAAATGCTACAAATGGGCATGACCACAAGAGCATTATCCACGGGTTCAAAAAATGTGGAGTGTGTGTGGCCATTGTAAATACATTTTTGAGGGAAATTAGTTTTTCTTAGAAGCATTGATTTTAAATTTAATTTTACATCACACTATGATTGTAATATTAGAGGAGTAGCGTACCTAGTATATTGTGATTCATGTTCCTATTTTTCCTATTTCTATATAGGAAAAACTGAACATCAATTAGGAAAAAGAATGCAGGACCACTACTGTGATATTAAATAAATAAAGACTCAAATGCTCTTTTTAAACATAAATCTGTTTGTGCCAGCAGTAAAATATATTATTTTATGGTAATCGGGTAGGTATTACAAAATCCCAGAGGTGGCCTCTGGGAATATACAGTTGAGCATCGAGAACTAGTGTGGCACTTGAGACTGGTTAATAGTGATCATCAAGGTTTACATGACAATGTTTCCCTTAACATTGTATTAAAACTGCATGCTGCTAAGTTATAGGCTGTGATTACATAACTAATATTTGTTGCTTATGAGCTTCTAACAGTTTTACAATTGCATATTTTCCAAATTTTATAGAACTTTGCTTAGATTAGGATAATTTTTAATGGTTAATTCAGTAAATTATTTAATTGCTGGATTGTGATTGGACAGCATTTTAATTGATTTGTATTTAAATGGGCATTTTTTACTTGTTCAACAGTTCTGAGAAGCCCTTAGGGACAAAAGAGCTTAATTGTTATTTTAGATTAAAGTTCCTATATTAAGTAACTTTTCTCCGATGTGTGGGTGTCAATCAGCCTTTTTTTGTACTGGAAAATGCATGTTGAGTAGTCTGATAGTTGGTTTAGAGGATTCATGCTCTTGTCGCCTATAACAAAAATACAGGGTTTGAGCCTGAGCAAATTAAATAACCTGCCATCCCTAACTAGGGCATTACATGCACAAACACACAAACTAACTACTGATGGAATGTTTGTTAACTCCAAATTCTGTGGGAAAAGCAGATGTTTGTTAGCTCTGCTGGCAGAAGCAGGCATAAATTCCATATGCCTGGAAGAAGTAATAGGAATGTTTTGCATTTAAATTGTGTGTGTGGATGCAGAAAAGAAGATGTAAGCAACAGTAGGTGTGTGTGTCAACACACACAGGGATATATAGACGCAAAGCAATTTCTTAAAGAAGAATGAATGCCATTAAATAAGACATGTAATTTTTTTTTAATTAAAACGTAAATGCTATGGCAGCCTCCCTGTCCAGTGGGTCCCCTTCCAGCCAGTGGGGGCCCCTCACTGACAGCAGGCTTTAGGCAACTGCCTAGGTCATCTAGTGCTGGATCCAGCTCTGGCCCTGAACACTGTATACTCTGATAGATATAAAGCCAGCTATGAAGGCAGAAACTAGGAGTCATTATCAACTCTCCAAGTGATGCAGACATCCTACAAAAGGGCCTCTCTGAGACCAATGACTGGTGTCAGAACCATGGCCTGAAGCTTAATGCCAAAAAATACATTATCATCCCCTTTGGTAAAAGCTCAGTTCCCATGAATTATCACATTGATGGGAGCCCACTGAACACTGAAGGAGCCATAAGAGATCTGGGCACCCAGGTTGACAGCCACCTCACCTTCAACCACCACATTGCCACTGTGGTCAGAAAGTCCTTCTACGTGGCACATCCTATAACCAAAGATTTAACATCCAAGAAGAAAGAGGTTATCATCCCTCTCTACTCATCACTCATTAGACCAATCATTGAATATAACGCCCCATTTGGTATGTACCTGACCAAACACCTAGAACAGCTGGAGAGGCCACAAAAGTATCTCACAAAAGGGATCCTAGGCCTTAAACACATGTCCTACATGGACAGACTCAAGAAACTTCAGCTGTTCTCAGTCTCTTATTGTCTACTTAGAAGTGATCTCTGCTTGACTTACAAAGCCATGTCTGACCCAGCCCTACTTGAAATGTTACACCTAAAGAAATCCCAATCCCCCCATGCCACATGCTCCAGAGATCACAACCTCATTACCACAATTACCAGAACATGCTGGAGGGATAGGTTAATCTCCCAAAGACTGCCCATACTCTGGAATAAGTTTCCCATTCCTGTCAAGCAGAGCACCTCGCTAGCCCTCTTCAAGAGAAATCTTGACGAGTGGATGGGTAACAAAAAGCTCACTCCAGGAATCATTCCAGTTGCCCTACTGGATAAGGGCACTGTGAACTAACATTGGGTGACACGGTGCCTGAGCAATTTTTTTGGGCTAGGCTTGTAAAGGCTCCAGGGCCATTAGCCTAGTACACACCTATGAACCTATGTACTTCTTCCTTGCACACTCTTACGTCTTTGGTGTAAGTCTTGCCCTTCTATCCCCCCCACCCTATTCTAATGATGATGGCTGTGCCCTACTCTTTGCACATGTCTTTGTGACTTAGGGTTGCATATATGTCTGATGTACACAGTAGATAGCTACTACTGTCTTTCAGCTTTTCCTGGTTAGGGGTTGCCACAGCAGAACTCCAGTCCACTAATGATTGGCAGTTAATTTTTACGGTGTTGAGTTGCCAGCCCGGCACCCAACCTTCAAAGAAGGCACACCCACATACACTCACACCTACCTGCATGTCTTTAAATTCACTTAACCGCGGGGAGGACATCCAGACTCCACACCAAAGGTGCACCAGCTGAGAATCAAACCAGAGAATCTCTTGCTGTGAGGCAACAACGCTAACCGCTACACCGCAGCGGCCATTGCTACGCAGTGGATAGCTAATGCTTATTTATTCATGATCTTGCATTTATCAATATGTATTGCAAAAGAAAAGTTGTTGATTTCTTGTTCACTCATTTATGAATGATTTCTTCTCTAATTGATGAACCACATTATATTTCAGTTAACATTATCATTACAGCAGTTGAAGTATTAGGTACTTTAGTATTGCTTGTTGGTATGGTTGTACAAATGAGGGTATATAATTGATCTGTTTCATGTTTTATAGAAGGTGATTAATTGAAATGCTTGATGCACACTATTCTTTCTAATACATAACTGTATATTGTAAAAATTTGAATTTACTACTGACATAACTGTATACCTCAGACCAATGCTCTGCTCTGAAGCATATACATATTTTCACATGAGAGTAATCAACTACATAACTTTTTCATTACAGGTTCCTGGAGGTTGTCCCTGTCTAATGCTATCAGAACACAGCCATTATATGGTAAAGGTTGTGGAGTCAGACAGGCATCAGTTTTGCTATTTAGTATGTGTTTGGGATCTTAGTTTTTTGACCTAGGTAGTGATTGTGTGTGTTATCCTTTGCCTCTTAGCTACAGCCAGGACATACTGTGCACACTTCAGTCTGCCAGCACCATCAGCAGCTGGTGGTTCTCTGTCAGACTCTTTATCTGTCCCTGCTGCTGCAATTCCTGCCTGTGGTCCTTGAAACTGTGGCCCCACCCATTGCTGCCCTTGTTAAAGCTGTTTCCTGAGAATTATATTGCGTAGCATGGCATAGACTGTAAGTATTTCAGCAGAGGTGCCTGGGCCATACTGCAGTGCATCTCCTGATGTGTCTAGACACAGAAACCTTGATTTAAGCAAACCAAACACACATTCTATGATATTCCTAGTTTGAATGTGGGTGTCATTAGTTGTGTGGATTTCTCATGGATGCCATGAGCCAGTGCTCCAGTGCACAACCTGCATACCCCAGTAGATGCCCTTGAGGAGTGGCATCCCTAGCAAACCTACATGTTGCATATATGTGAGTCATGGAAACTGTCTCATTATCTGCACAGACATTGTCAATGATCCCTTGGGCATTATAGACAACCTGACAGTTTACAGAGTGAAAATCTTTTATGGTGATGTACCTCCTTCCCTGTTCTTTTATGTGTGTGTGTGTGTGTGCGTGCGTGCATGCGTGCATGCGTGCGTGTGTGTGTGTGTGTGTGTGTGTGTGTGTGTGTGTGTGTGTGTGTGTGTGTGTGTGTGTGCAATTCCTGGCCCCAACACTTCAGGAAAGCATGCTACTTCATAGAATTACTGCATGGTTCTTGCTTCTCTCCTGTGGGTTTCATGGGAAACAGATGTGATCCCTCACATGTAGTAGCAGTGCATTTAAAAACTGAACCAGTAATATTTTAGAGGTTGATGCCTATGATATCCCTAATATATCCCCTGTGGGTCTCTGGAAGTACCACTTGCTAGTATACATAATGCTACACATACCTTTGTTGCCACTAGGATGGGTTCTCCATGACTTCCCCAGGGCCTGAGGTTGGGGTGACAGAGGTTGCATATTTCCACCAGTGTTTCCCTGCCCACCCTGTATCTCTCAGCAGTTTCTGTATCATGTGGTCTATGATAAGTCAAACAGGGACTAAACAGCCTTCTTCTTCTTCTTGCTCGAGGCCTGGCAGCAGCATCAGCAGTACCCTGATTTAAAGCTTGTTGCACATACAGCATAATACTAGCAGCAACCTCTAGTTATTTTTTTACATTTACTAGTGCTGTATTCCAAAGAGATTTGGTGTACATGGCAGAAGCCTACCCTGTGTGTACACAATTGGATTATAACTTTCTGAATGACCGTGCCATGTTGGATTGGTAATTAGCATGCAATTCAGCTCTTAATGCTTTCATTAGAATATTCTACCATTTCCCTTTGTTTGGTGGCTCTACACATCAAGTAGAGCCACTGAATGAATACCAGATAACACACTATCATGTAGCTGTTAATATATCTGGCCCATTGTAGATATGTGGTCCCGGGTACCCCATACCTGGTCCTTCTACTTCTCTGAGAAAATTGATGTTGTATTTTTATAAAAAGCTAAAATACTATAAGCAAAAGTAATTCATTAGTATAAGTATGTGAATCAAATCTTTTCAGACTAACTAAATAACCATGCACCCTCTAATGTTGCAATTACAAATAAACCCTATTATTTAACAGAAAGTAATTTTCTTCCTAGACAAACAGTGAAAGCAGCTGAATGACAGAAGTTCATGGACAAGATAGCCATTGGTCATTTCACAAACAGGGGCAAAATTCAGAAAATGAGTCCATAAATTATGCATAGAGTCTGCATTTTCACAGTAATCTACAGTTTATTTCAAGTTGTCAACCAGAATTCTTGGTCATTTTTGGAAAGAAATTTTCTGAATGAAATATATAGATTTTGTGTGGAAGTGTGCTGTCATGTTGTCATTTTGGTCATGAATTAAAGTGATATTTCTGTTGAAGCTGCCTTAATTCCAATGTTTAATTTAATAATTAAAAAAATATATATATCTCATCTATGAAGCACAATCAGTGTGTAAAATATTGTTTTTTCTTAGACATACTGCATCTGTTATAATAAGGATTCATTCTTGCCATCCTGAATCATTAAAGATTAGTGACTTGTTCAAATTTAGAATTACCATACAAGACAAACTAACTGTCACAATAAACATGTATCCAAGTGAAATTTATTTCAACTTGTCAGCTAGAATTTTAAGTCAGTTTTGAAAATAAATTTTCTGTATTAAATAGCTAGTAAATAGCTTTTTGTGTGGAAGTATATAGTCTTTTGTCATTTTGGTAATCAGTTGCAGTGTACTTTGACCTGTTGAAGCTGCTTTAATTCCAATACTTCATTTAATAATTAGAAAATATATATCTCATCTATGAAATACCATCAGTGTGTAAAATACTGTTTTTTTCATATACATACTTCTTGTGTAATAAGGTCTAATTCTTGCCATCATGAATTGTTATCAATCAGTGATCTGCTCAAATTTAGAATTGCAATATAAGACAAACTGTTAACTGTCACAATAAGCATCCACCCAAATAAAATTACAGCATTTGGTTTCGGCTGCCCATATCAAATTTACTGCAACTGACTGCTCCTAACTGTGATGAATTGGGGTTATTTCCTAGCTTTTCAGAGGGCAAAGCAGAATAGCTTTCTGTCCCCAAGGAAAATGCTAATTGCTGCATAGTTAATCCTGTTTTAAAGAAACTGCAGGTACTGCTGAAAGGCAGAGGTTGCACTGCAGACAAAATGCCACTCATCACTATATCATCACTCAGTTCAGATGTTTTGAACTCTGCAGGTCAGCAATGACCATGCTGGAAATTGAGTATGGTTGGAACAGAGTTACCCAAATCAATAAGTCCTGCATAAAGCCATTCAATGGAAAAGGAAGAAGTCTTGAGGGAGCCACAGTGTATTTGATCTGTTGCTTTTTTGTCAGAGAAGAAAGCAAGTTACGGCATTCATGGATCTTGTAAACTGAGCATGTGCAAGATAAATATAAATATACACAGGTGAATATGCTACTTTGTGTGTGTGTGTGTGTGTGTGTGTGTGTGTGTGTGTGTGTGTGTGTGTGTGTGTGTGTGTGTGTGTGTGTATGTGTGGGTATGTGTGTGTACGTACATTTAAAAGCTTTAGTTAAATATTCCATGGCTAAGGATACTATTGTTTTATATATACATTTCTTTATTGGTTATTATACAGTAATGTTGTAAAATCCTCTTGGCAAAACAAAATTGCTTATTTTTAACACTTCAGTACTTTGCAGTATCATCTTTTCTTAGTTGTTGTCATTTTGTTATAAATACAGATAACAAAGTTGAACAGATAAGTTGATAGAGACTCATTTTAAGTTTGTTGTTTAGATTATACTTTATTCCTCACAAATCCAAGCAGTAACTATAACAATGCAACAAACAACATTCAAACATAAAAGTATGTATCTGCAGATTTACGTTGGCTTGTTTGAGCTGTGTCATTTTGGTATTGGTTCAAACATGCAGACTTGAGGTTTTGTTTGCTCAACATATAATTTCACACTTCTTTTTGTAGAAATGTATTTAGGTACAAAATATCAGTACTAATACTCCTCGGAGATTGATGGGAAATGGAGAAAGATAATAATCTACAGGCTTTAAGAACAATCACTCATTCCTTGAGCTGGAGTGAACCTGGAGTCAGAATGTACAAGTAAGGGGGTGGACAGAGGCTTGCATCCTCACAAAGATGAATATTTCTAATTTTTGCATATTCACACAAATTCCTAATCTGTTCAAGTACATATCTTTAGACCTTATATGTACTCATTGTGATGGAATTTGTGCTGAAATGTGGGAGGTATCATGTTTATTTAAAATTTAAACATGAGATCATATCAGGGGAATCTTTGGAGGGGGCAGAATATCAAAGGGAGTTAACGTTATGTATGTGTGACCCTAAAGACTGAAGATAATTGTGTTTGCATGCTGTTATTATGACATTATTACAGCAAAATAAGAATTTGTTTGTTTGAGGTAGCTTTTCAGCTGGTGAATGGGTCATTGTTATAGAAGATCCAGTCAAGATTATAACTTTATTGTTCACCACCAAGGATGAAACTAGTATAACATTTAGCAACAGGTATTTATTTGACAGAGAGAAAGGAAGAAAATTAATAGTATAGAATGTACCTTTTTAAAATTAAGGATTTCACATTTTAGATGGTATATAATTATGTAGTTAAATGTAATAACTACAAATGGTTGGCATAAAATAAAATTTGTCTTGACAAGGTTATCCTACCTCCATAAACCTTTAGTACTGAAATTATAAAGGGTATTAATCATGCACCAGATATTTCATGGTCTTTGAGATAGCATGTTCTGTAGCATTTAAGTATAAGGCCCACTGAGGCATTAACAACAGTGGTGAGTCTTTGGCCTGGTTCATTTTAAACCCCATACAAGTAAGTGTTTCTATGGTCCTTTGTCATGCTGTGTCAGTACCGTGATTTTTAGAATTCCATTTTCTCATTGTAGATTTCCTGGCATCACATGGTATGATTAGAAGAAGGCTGAACCCATTAATTCAGTTTTGATCATCTGGGACAAAACTAATTAATACTGCTTCTGCATCATGATGAACCCTTCTACCCATATGATCCTGAATGTTTTCCCAGTATCAATTAAAATGATATTACTTTGGGACATGCTTATCAAATATATTCACAAATACTATCCATATCACCTGTGCATTGCCAACAATTTTAGAAGCAATGGGAAATATACAGATCATTACAGAGGGGACCAAGATTTCCAATGCATGCATTTCCATACGCATAATTTCTGTGTAGGAGAGGGCTTAGCCAGATTGGCTGCCTTCAACATCAAATATGCTTCCTCCTCTAAGGGCTATCTCTCTGTCACTTGAATTCACGTACCCTCTTGCTTGAAGTAATGTTAAAAGAAAATATCTCTCAGGAAACCATGTGCACTAGAAAGACATCTGTCATGAATAATTCTTCCTTTGAGTTCCTTCACAAAATGTTGTATTAGCAGTGAGAAGTGCAGGACTCAATCCCCAGTCCTCTGTATTTCGACAACAGGTATTACCTAACTTAGCTTTAGTGAAAATAAACCTTTTCTTCCTTGTTTTACCTAAAAAGAAATGAGCAAAACAGCAGAATTAGTTTTGTGGATTAACTCACTCAAGCCTCTAATGCCATTTTTACATACTTCCAGTTCACACCCATTGCTCCTTATGGCATCCAGAACGTTTTTGGGCCTGGCTTCTTTAACCATGTGACTTGCAAGTTAATGATAGGCAGTATTAGAAAGTGCAAAGGGTTATTAACAAAATGATACAAAGAATGTTAATTTAGGATGTTCTATAGTGGAGACATTAATCAATTAATTTGTCATTTATTTGTATTTTCATATTTTTGTTCATATTTTGATAGCTGAAAGCCCTACATGTTATTGAGGGGTGTGGTGTGAAATGCCATGGTAAGTGACAGGAACATTCATTGTCAATGTCCATTTATCACATTATAGCTGAGATATTGCTAGCTATTTGCTAGTTCTTATGATAATAAACAATATTTGCATTTGTACTTAATATATCAAAAAACAAATGCCTTACAAACTGTTCCAAGACATTAGATGAAACCTTAGATGTTCTTGAACAAAACTGTGCGATATTTACACTGTAAGGTGTACATCTTTAGAGATATTCCATGTTATTTGTATTACTAATTATGCAATTAAGCATATATTTTCATAGTTTTGTTAATATCTCAAAAAGCATGCATTCAGAGGAATTTCGTGTTGTCATGTGAAACCTTATGTCTGATTAGCAAGCATGTTCTAACAATATATGTCTAGGTTGTATAGTTTCCAAGATATGCCAATTTGTTTGTGGAAATTTAACAAAAAATGTAATTTGTGGTTTGTTTGCATTATAATAGTATTTATGGAAAGAATATGAATGCACTGACTATTATCACTGTAAAGAATACTTTTATACTTTTGTATAGTTTTAATAACTTTTATTGTTCATAAAATATTTACATTTGTTTATCTAATGCTTTAAAGTTTATTTTTCAGAAAATGCTCTGGAATGCAATATATGAGTAGGCTGCTTAAAGTATGACATTCCACATCACATAGGTGAAAGAATGTCTGCAAAGCAGCTGACCAATAATGCAAGGAAACTAAAATACCACAAGTTGGTTTTCACATGTATGACATTATGGTAACCTTACAGAAATGGAAGACCTTTCCTTGGAGACAGGATCTGAAATGCTGAAGCAGGACATGACTTGACAACTTAGGGTCTGGCAAGATGATCTCATGGCATGGCTCGCCAGGAAGAAAATGAAACAGCAGATGGTGTAGAGGTGGCATGAAAGCAGTAAGAGATGTATAAAAGCCAACAAAAAGAATATATTTAAAAAATCAGTGATAGAGTAAAGCTGTAGAAAAGTAAAGGATACATATCTCTCAACTTCTTTGCTTAATAATTCCAGACAAAGCCAACAATAATGTGAGAAAAAGATCCAGAATTGGGACAACTTGTATCAACATGCCTTTTCTGAGCAATAAAAAGTACAAAACTATAATGTCTGGCATTATTGACTGACTGTAATCCTCAGTGATTTATCAGCAAATCAAAAAGTATATGAGGAAAGGTGCAAAATATGAGGCAAAAATCAGGGATAGTCTCCAAAATTCTTGACAGATAAGAAGTATGAGAAGGATAAATAGCATGGACTGGCTATGAGGAAAGCAAGAAAGAAAGAAAGAAAGAATGAACCAGGCATGAGTGTCACGTGCTCACTCAATGCCATGACAATGCTAGCAGTTGGTGTGAAAGATTAACAAAGGATGTCAAGATCAGTGCCAAATTAATTCCTCAATATGAAGAGGAAGATGACATTGATAGCTTCTTTCTTATACTTCAATGAAAGCATAATCAGCTAGACCTGCAGTACTCAGTAACAATTTTAACTCATCTACCCATGAACAGGGCAAATCATGTTCTTAGAAGAAAGAATGATGATTTTGGTGGCTACAACATGTGGAAATTGTGCTATACGAATGATTTATATTAAAACTAGAGACCCACTATTGACAGGAAACTGGAGAAAGAGGAGAAGAAGGTGTTAGCAGACATGAACAGTATAATGGGAACACAAGCAACCACACCTGACTCAAAAGTGGATCTAGTGATTAAGGAGAGGGCAGGCAGAAACTACCTGCTGATATAAGAGTCTAGATGATTAATTGTTAATGTGCAAGTGTTACATGACTAGCAAGACAGATGTATATGTTAAGTCAATATTATGATACACATAGGTATGAGAAAACTTGTAGAGCCAGCAAACACTGACAGGCAAAAAGTAATCTATTGGTAGGAAGACAAAAAGCTAAAAATTAAGCAAACCAGTTTCGGCTGTCAAGCCTTCTTCAGTGCATTGGATTAATCATACATACATGCACATATATATAGTATAGCACCACCTGAAGTCCATAAGTGTAAATTGCATCCTTCATTTAAAGGTATTCATTCAAACCAGGGGGAAAAAGGGCACCCAATTTAATAATCCATTTTTTCTCCATTTTATTTAGTAACTGGTGCCATCCTGATTTATTAATACTGTTTCGTTGTATCCTATCAATCACTGTGAATCTAAATGTGGCTTTAGGGTGTTTTTGTGTGTGTTTATAAAGTGCATTTGTTAATTTACCAGTTCTGATGTCACTGAAATGTTCTGATATTCTGAATTTGACACACCTGGATGTTTGTCCCACATAGAAGGCTGAACATTTGGAAGAAGCCATATAAATCACCCATTCAGACTGGCAATTCACAAAAAACTTTATGGAGAATACCTGTCCAATATTTTTACTAGTAAATTCTTTTGTCTTAGACATGTTCTTAACAATGAGTACAGTGTCCACATGGAAAACACTTGGGATTTATCCTTTTATTGGCGCCAGTAATTGGAATGTGAGGAACAGCAGAAACCAACCACACGGAGGTTGAGTGTTGTGAATTATACATCATTCGTTTGAACTATTTTGTTTGGGACTTTGGGACATTGTTTGTGATTGGGAGCTTACCCTATCTGTGTCATTGGAAAATTGGATTATGACAAATAGTGGAAATCAGTCATACCGAGTTTGAGTGTGTTTATTGAGCATCATCTGATGAATATTATTTTTTGACATGGTTACACAGCTTTAATATGTTCATCGTACTGGACTATCTGATTATTATTATTTGTGCATATTGGTCGTTGGACTATTTTGTTCACAGGACTCAATAACATTTAATTTATGCTTTTCTTTTCATATGAGCAGTATGGGGCACATTTGTGAAGCACAGAAAATGCTATAGACTAGTTTAATGGGCTAAAGCGAATACTTGATAATATATGGTGTTGCAATATGTGTTGTGCTTCACAGTAAACATTATCATGGGCATCTCAAGCGCCATTTTATTTTACAAATGGTTGAAACAAAAATACCAATTGTTTCATGTTATCTTTATGTTAAAAAAGGGGCCCGTGATATACTGTAAGGTCCTTTGGGTATGTCAGTTTGTTTTGAACCATTGGAATAAGGAACCAATATATACAGTGATACAGGTTTTTTTCTTCGAATCCCTTAGTCATTCATGATCTACGATCAAGGGATAGCTGTGTGTTGCACTCAGTGTAGTGAAGGGATACAACTAGGGAAAACCTTAGTAATTAAACTTTAAACTGTATGTACAACCGAGACCACGGTATAATAGGTGGTTTAGTTACGGACCTGTGCAAACATTTATGGTTCTTGTGGTGTCCTGAAGATAGGTGTTGCCACTTTTATTTTTAAGAAAGGCTTTATAATTTATGAGGCAAGCTTGATATAAACCATTACAGGCTTGTGAAGACGTTCTATGTGTCTTATTTATATTTTGTATTTATGTGTTTCCTGTAGGGCCCAGTTGTGGATGCTGTTGCATCATGGTCAGTGATTTTGTACATGTTGACTATGGGTGGGGCAGTTTTGGAACTTTTCACTATCTTGGGATAATTGGATATTGTAGTTAAAAATAACTTTTATTTAGGGACTGGGATTCCAGTCCTGTCAGTCTCTTCTGATTTCTATATGACCTAGCCATCGTTTGGGTAACCTTTGCATACCACATAATTAAGATATAAAGTTCAAGCCTTAAGCATTATTTCACTTACATGACATGGGACTTTCTCCTAAATAATAAATAAAATTATTATAAGGGGCTTTTTCAATATCTCCATAATAAATAGACGGATTGGATAAAAGTTTTGAATATAATATGTGATATTGAATGGCAACATTGTATGAAAATTTAGAAATGTTTATGGAACTCAGCACTGCATACTCATTTATACAGGGGCTGACATTGTTCTATAGATTGTAAATAATTATTTTAGAGGCTCTTATGTGGACATAGCACTGCAAACACTTTTAAGGGGAAATAACCCAGTACAGTAGTTATTATTGTTCATATTTTTTAGCAATCTTTTTGTTCATAAATGACAGCAGGGGCCTTTTTTTGTCCTCATGATTTATGCAATGCAGTGATGGTGTATATCTGAATAACCTGACTGAGGGCCTGGCACTGTCTGTTCATATTTAATTTATAGATACTTGATCATGGTTGACATTCTTTTTCATATACAAGTTAACTCATTTTTATATGTATTGACGGATATTATTTTGGGTATTGATTCAATCCAGCATGGAACTTACGGATTTATTCAAAGGCCTCTCATCTGATTGAGATGATCTAGCGGCTTTTGGCCTCACCAATTTGGGGGAACATAATAGTAACGAAGCACCTTTAATAACAAATAAATGTGAGGTCGCTTTTCACAAATTTAATAAAAGTTTGAGGACTCTAAGGGCCAATGTGTGGCATGCTAAAATTTTTAAGGCTTATATAGCAAAAGATATATCACCTAGAGGGCTTAGAGT
Organism: Protopterus annectens; assembly: GCF_019279795.1. Lineage (NCBI taxonomy): Eukaryota > Metazoa > Chordata > Ceratodontiformes > Protopteridae > Protopterus > Protopterus annectens. Next base: position 1,905,492,751 of record NC_056725.1, read on the forward strand.
CCGTACACAACCATTAGTTTCTGAAGCGGACTCCATCTTACTAGAACAATGGGCCGTGGCACAGCACAAGACATCAATGGAATTTATTAAGATTTTGGCCTCATATCACGATAGGATTATCGACAAGCACATTTTAGAGATTACAGATATGTGTAATGACATTGTCAAATTTGAAGGGCAGGATGGTTACCTAAACAACCTAAAGAAACTAGGGCAGGATCTCTTAACCCTAGAACAAACATTAAAAGACAAGAAAATGAGCAAGTTCCACCGAGATCTCACTGACTATGGGGGGGGGGCATCCGTTCTCTACTAACAAACATGTCAGATTTGATTCTTCCAATAGGAAGGTAACAAAAAAGAAAAGACTACAGTCTATCCTTAAAAACTAATACATCTAGTTGTGATGAATCAGGGGAAGAATCCTCTACGACCTTGGAGTCCAATACTCAACGCATCTCCGACTCATCAGTTTCCAAAAGGAGGAATTCTTCCACCCCTTTAGGGTCAAGTACAAACGGGGTGGGAGGAAACACAGGGGTAGACAGCATGGTAGATCTGTTGAGGCTGATTGTACAGAAATAAATAATGTGCTGAATAGATCATCAACTGAATTGTCTCCTACACATATAAAAATCTTAAATAAAGGTCTCAACTTCATACCTGGTTTCTTTGTTCCTGAAGACACATTTGCTAAAGATGCCTCTAATTTCCATAGATTACTGAACTTGAAACTATTTTTTCAGACAATAGCTGACTCAGAATCTAACTCCAGATTCAGGTATCATAAATCAAACTTTATTCCACCTATGCATCCCAATGTGTCTATGTTTTACAACTCTATTCTTAAAGATCTACACTTTAACTTTAGGGATATTCGGGCCAAACACAATAATGTGTCCCATAAGGAGATGGACATAATTTGGGAATTGGCAGATAACAAGGAATTGATAATATTGTCAGCAGACAAAGGTGGAGCTATTGTGGTTCAAGATTGGTCTCTATATAACTCTGAAGCTATGAGACAATTGTCAGACAACAGGTATTACACACATATGGTGATAGACCCCACATCGGGTTTTAAGAGGCAAATAGATGAGTTTTTGCAATCAGCCATGGAGGAGGGAATCATAACAGATGATATTCAGTATCATCTCACAGTATCTGACCCTTGCAGTCAATATATTTATTTTCTACTGAAAATTCACAAAAATCTACAAAACCCACGTTGCCGACCTATTGTCTTGGGTAGAGGCTCAATCACTGAACCACTATCCCAGTTCCTAACACTACATCTTAAACCTTTGCTTAAATGTGTTAGAGCTAGAATTTAGGACACTACAGAGTTTCTTTGGATTATATCAGATATGCAGTTAGAAAGAGGGTGGTATTTGTGTACTTTGGATGTTTCTGCATTATATACCAACATCCCATTGGGCAGGCTTGGATGCCTTAGAATATTGGTTGATCAAGTCTGAATTATATCCCCCAGGTTTCAATACATTATTGCTCTGTTTGACTGAGCATGTATTAACCAAAAATGTTATATTCTATGGGAATAATTGTTATTTACAGACCAAAGGTACTGCTATGGGAGCCTCTTTTGCTCCGATATATGCCGATCTCTTCATGGCTTACATCGAAGAACAGATCATTTATGAAAGAGCCCATAATATATACATGGATGAGATCGACATATGGAGGAGATATCTGGATGATTGCTGGTTGGTATGGTGGTCTGATATTACATATCTCAAGGAGTTTGTCACATATTTGAATGACAACAAATGGGGCATTCAGTTTACGATCACATATGACATTGACCAAATTACTTTTTTGGATGTATTAATAACTAGGAATGCAGACCATACATTGACAACTGAGGTTTATCGGAAATACCCTGAATACAACTCCTAGCTCCATGCCTCCAGCTTTCATCCTCCTCATATATGCAGAAACGTCCCAAAGTCACAATTCCAATGCCTGAAGAGGATTTGTTCTGATACTGAGTCTTATCATACATATGAGTCTGATTTGATTAACAGGTTCAGTGATCAAGGATATAAAAAAGGGGACATCGCTCAAGGCAGACATTGTGCTGCAAATCAAGATAGGGAGACCCTACTTCAGTACAAGGATAAAAAACAAAGTCAGAAATCCCAAATCAGATTGGTGACCACTTATGGGAGAAATACGGATGTCCTTATTAACAGTGTCCGCAGACATTGGAACATCCTATTGGCTGACACAAAGCTTAGCACCTTGTTAGAGGACACATGTCATTTTTCCTATAGAAGAGGGAAGAATACTGGTTCATTTTTGAACCATTATAAAGAAAGTGAACAGATCTGACAATAGCCCCAGACATATAACTTTAGAAGGGGGGGGGGCTTTGCAGGGATGTTTTCCATGTGGATACTGTACTCATTGTAAGAACATGTCTAAGACAAAAGAATTTACTAGTAAAAATATTGGACAGGTATTTTCCCTAAAGTTTTTTGTGAATTGCCAGTCTGAATGGGTGATTTATATGGCTTCTTGCAAATGTTCAGCCTTCTATGTGGGACAAACATCCAGGTGAGTCAAATTCAGAATATCAGAACATTTCAGTGACATCAGAACTGGTAAATTAACAAATGCGCTTTATAAACACACACAAAAACATCCTAAAGCCACATTTAGATTCACAGTGATTGATAGGATACAACGAAACAGTATTAATAAATCAGGATGGCACCAGTTACTAAATAAAATAGAGCAAAAATGGATTATTAAATTGGGTGCCCTTTTTCCCCCTGGTTTGAATGAATACCTTTAAATGAAGGATGCAATTTACACTTATGGACTTCAGATGGTGCTACACTATATATATGTGCATGTATGTATGATTAATCTAATGCACTGAAGAAGGCTTGACAGCTGAAACCGGTTTGCTTAATTTTTAGCTTTTTGTCTTCCTACCAATAAATTACTTTTTGCCTGTCACTGTTTGCTGGCTCTACAAGTTTTTTGAATGCATTTGGTTTTTTGAAGCCAGGCAGCTACCGTACGTGCAGGGGCCTGCTCCCTTACACATAGGTATGAGACAATCTATTAGGGAAGGAGAGTGTAAGATACCATAGCAAGGTCCACTTTCTACAGAACAGAAGTTAATTGTTCCAAGAAAAATCTAAGACCTAGAGAAGGGATATACCAATAAATCCAAGGGGTGACTATAGGGGGGCAATTCTTGAACTGAATTTCGAGAACTCGTCTGGCAATTAAACCTTAACATCTGGTCCCTTCTCAGTTTGAACTACAGTTTATCTGTCAGCAGCACGCTAAAATTAATGACTGCATAGCTATCAGTATCTCCTTGAGACAACTTCTTATTGTTCATTTATATTTATAATTGCTAACAGCATATAATTGTTTCTTTTTTTATTAATGTTTTCCAATGTCTAACCAATGGTGTTTTAATTTAGCATTGTGAACATATAAAAACTTTTATGCCATTTTAGTTTAGGACTGGTTAAATGTTATCACATGACTGAATATTAAGTGTATAAAATGGTGTGTGATGTATATTCATCAGTTCTGATGAAGTCCATATCATTTGGATGAAAGCACTCAAAAGAATGAATTGTGTTTTCTGAATCACTTGTTGGTGGATTCTTTTACTGTAACTATTCCTTATTCCTTGTGTGTTTTATTTTTTCATTACAGTTACTGTTCCTGGTTGATCGTAGTATATTTATTATGTCTATAAACTTGTATTTGCATTTACTGTATGCTGATCAGCTGTCAAACTGATTTTGAGTCATGTGTTTCCATGTTCTGATGACGCAGTGGGGGTGATAAACTGCTTGGAGAGGACACGGATGTTTTTTGAAGACTGCAGCAAATTTCAATCATACCTCTCAACCTGTCAGTGCAAGAAATCTGGACAAAGCCAAAAATAACAAAAGAGCAAAAGCCCAAAATCGGGACAGATTTTAAATATCGCTCATATAAACTTAGATAGTTGCTAGAATAACAGGTTTTGCAATATTATATATTTTCAGAAGGATATGAAATCAGGAACTCTAATGTCTATCATTATTCAGTATTATTTAATGACTTAAATCCTCAATGCATTGCCATAAAATCACACGTTACGAAGAACTACCAACAATATGAGGACATAATCTGGACATTCAACAAAAATCTGGACAGTTGAGAGGTATTATTTCAATGCATAACATATACAAGATACAGGCTACAGCACAATCAGTCAGTTAGGCAATCAGACATGAAATCAATAACTAACTAAATGGATTTATACTAAAAAGTTACTAAAGAGCAATGGAACAGCTGAATGAATGTAGTACCTGGCATACTGAGTAATAACAGAGATGTAACACTATAATAAATTATTGTCTACCATGGTTTAATCACTTTTAGGAAGAAAATTGGGATATGCAGTCAAAGCAGTGATAGCTACAGCAGAGAGTCTTTGTGAGTAGGATACAGTGACTGGACTAATGCTTGGATGAAAACGGTTGTTTGAACTTCTTGAGCTTCTTGGCAAGATGGAAGCCCCACTTATATGTGGGACTAGGTACTGAAGGCAATATGCAGATGGAAGCTAGACTGCCTGCACAGATGATTTCCACGTACAGGTACTATACTACAGGTTTTGGAAGTTGGTTTGGGGGTGGAGCCTGGAACCATGTATGTGCACTATTTTGTGTAGTGCAAACCATCTTGCAAAGTACTGTGAGGATGGATTATACTGTCCTATTTCCAAAAAAATCAATAACTCCCTGCTGAGATAGTAGCCCCACAAGTGCATCTCTTACCTTTGATGGAGATAATGCAGGTATGACACCCATGCCACCCTACAGAGTCAAGCTTCTGCAGAGGACAGCCTCACGGTCATGTAGCATCACTTGTATGTCAGGCACAGCTCTTTGACAACAACATCAATTCTGACATACAGGTAGAGCTGCTGCACTGGAGAACATCAGCTGGATGCAGCAGATGCACTAATTCCATAGGTACATTTAGATTTAGAACATATAGTTTATACTGTAAATGTTATGCAGGTTATATGATTTACAATAGTGCCAAAGAGTATTGATCTGTTAAAAAAATGAGCTCAACCTTCATGAAAATCAGACTCAAGGTTCAGTAAAGTTATCATCCTTTTGATTTTCAGTATTTTGAGTTTTTCTGTCAAATGAATGATGCCTTCTCATTCTACACATCCACGTGAAGCCTAGCTCTTCCTTAATCTAATCCAAGTATAATGTGGACAATTAAATGGGGAAAAGAAAATTCATCCTTGGTTTGGCACCTACGTCTCTAATGGACACATGCAGGCTATAAATAGTTAACCTCCAGACCCCTGCTTGCAAATGTTTCATCTCCCAAGCCCCTGCTTACACTTATAAAGGATACCAGAACTTGTCAGAGATTTTGGATGCATGGCTAAGTTTAAAAAGACCCTTGTGATTGTTAGCCTAGTACACACCTACTGACCTCTCTCTCTCTCTCTCTCTCTCTCCATATATATATATATATATATATATATATATATATATATATATGGGTCCTAGTTGTATTGTTGAAAGTATGGTTCATTGAAGCGTACTTTGTTGAACTTAATTTGGCAAAAGTGCATTTTGTCAAAAATGCACTTTCGCTAAAGAAAAAAACTATGCAGTTTGCATGTAACGTCAGTTGTACATTAACGTATACTGTTGATGTACAATTAAGGCAACTCTTGTTGAGATCGTGGCATAGTAGGGATAAGGGAATATTCCCTTTTCCCTACTGTAGTGCGATCTTGGAGTGAGAATATTAAAGTAGGGGGTGGACGGGTGCAGCTCCCCACATGGGATGTGCAGGGGGCTTGCCCCCCTGCATAATACTGTATAGTATGTTATTTTATTTTTTTTTTACTTTTTATTTTTTTGTTCCACGAAAGTGCATTTTCGATAGAATGCACTTTTGCAGAAGTGAGTTATCGAAAATACGGTTCAATGAACTGTATTTTCGATAAAGCAACGTAGATCCATATACATACATATATGTACACACACACACATACACACACACACACACACACACACACACACACACACACACACACACACACACGCACACACACACACGCACACACACACACACACACACACACACACACACACACACACACACACACACACTCATTTATATATATATATATATATATATATATATATATATATATATATATATATATGTGTTTATGAGTATGTATCCAGCAAATGCCATGTCTCTCCTCTTACTCAACTGTTTGACATTCATGGTAATTCACTGCTCACACTGTAGTACACTCACAGCAACAGGATATCTGAAAACAACAGGATTTAAATACATTAAAAAATAGCTACTCCAGTTTCTTAGTGATGAGTGTAAATAACAATGTTTCGACAATGGTTAAAGCAGGCCTACAGGAAGTAGCTCATTATACACAGCTTATCACTGTGTTATTTCAAAGCTGTGCTAGTATAGTTGTTTAATACATGTTGTACATACACAAACAGTGCTTTCTATTCCTTCTTTAATCTATTATAGCTCTTCTTTTTATAAAAGTATATGTTGCTCTTTTTAAGTTGCAAACTATCAGTGTTATTGGAATTTAATTGCACCCATCCCACATAACCTCTTCTCCTGTCTATACCTCAGACATCTCAGGTACTCCTGAATCCTATTATTTTCCTCATAAAGTACTAGCAAGAATTTGCAACAATTCTTATTTTTCTTAACCTTGATTGTTTGCTTCATATTGTATCTGTAAATACTATAAATTTAGTTGTACTTCTGTATTTACTGTTATATAATTATTTATTTATAACTTTTGTTATTGTGGAGCTTTTTACAATTACTTGTTTATTACTTTTGTTATAGTGGAGCTTTTCTCCCCAGGACTCCATTGAAAATGGATTTCTTCTTGGCCCAATGGACCATCCTGGCAAACAAACTGCAAATAAATAATAAAATAAATAAATAAAATTGAATGCTCCACATGTCACTCCATTGTTGTGGTGCAAGTAAACTGTCAATATTCTTTGAACTGTACAGATGAAAAAGAATTTTTACTGTCTTTTGAAACTTGTAAATGCTTATCTGGACTTAATCAGAGGTAAAAGTGGTCTGTGGATCACTTATGTACTCAATCAACAAAGTTAATACATAAATAAAGAAATTCAGCTTCATCCAGAAAATCTCCTTTATATATAATGACCAAGATACTCTAATTGCCTGACTTTTGATTATGTTGCTTTTTTCTTTATAAATTTTTAATGCATGAATATGTTTAAATAATTTATTTTGCAATGTATGTCTGATATCTATATTAACAAGTTAATTTTAATCTAATTATTTATGCCACCAGTACATGTATCTTTCTCTTTATTTATGAAAACTTCCCCATCACAACCAGTTTTATATATCCTAATGTTTCATAAAAAATGAGTGTTTGAACAAGATAAGAGTTATTTTGACTTGTTTGACAGGAAAGCAACAGAAAGGTAGGACTCAGGACTGAGAAAGTGGAATAATCTTAAAAAGAGAAATACTTTACAATTTTTAAATAAAAAATTCCCTAGCATTCAATAAACTCCGTGCACATGGACTTTATGTGTTTGCACAATGAGTGTTTGCACTAATCACATATTCATGCTGCACATTGCACTTACATGAATAAAAGTGATGTTTCGTGGCCAACAACAGTGTTGCTGGGCAGAAAACCATGCAGAGCAGCACAAACACAGAAAGATGATGCATACAAATTTGCCTACGCCCAAACCTGCTCTAAAAGATGGATGGCAATGCATCAACTCTGCCCATGTGCTCAGAAACTACAGCAGTGAAAAGTCTAGCATCAATGATCGAGGAAGCTTTCACTGTGAGATTTTGTTCACAAACCAAACAATAAATGGAGCACACTGTATGATCACATGTCAAACCTCAAGTCAAGTGCCACATGATCACTGTTCCCCTGACATTGCCAGTCAAAATATTATACTGTCATGAAAACCTGACATGTATGCATGAGTTCATGCAAACAAACTATCAGGTGGTAATACTGATGTGATATACATTTATGTCATTGATGTTGTACAGTCACACTATATGTGTATCTAGGATACAACTGAAGTTCTTAGGTTCATAGGAGAGTACTAGGCTAATGTTCCCAGATTACTTAAAAGCCTAGCCACATTTAACATGAATTTTGTGAACAAAGTTCACACAGTTATGAGCTTGTGCTAGGTTATCTATCCAAGATGGACATGGACACAACACTAGGGGTGCAATTACCATTAACCAGCCATTAATATAGGTTGCACTTGAATATGGTGAGGAAAGGTCTTTGCTTTACATGAATGAAAAGCTTGTTCCAGAGAAGGGATAGTGGCTGAGAGACATTTCTATCTCTCCAACTTGATTTATTATATCAGTGGCTAGGTTAACATCCTTGGAATGAGTGACCCTTTTGCGGTTTGCTTTACCAATATGTAACATTTCCATCAGGGCTGTTTTGTAGTCTTTGCTGTAGGCCAGACACAAATTGGCCCTTAGTAGTCTGTAGCATATGGAATACAGTGATATGGGTTTCAATATTTCCATGTAAGGTTTGTCTTTTACACCATGTATGTTCCATGTGCAAAATCTCTGTATTGCTCCAGCTATTGCAGATGTGTGGTGAATTACATGTAAAAGGGTGCATTGTTCTCAACTGTTGTTGTGATGAGAGCAGAATACAATGGAATTATAATGTCCTTTGAGCTGGATGACATGCCCCTACTTATGAGTTGTGCCACATAGAAGGGATTTGTCACCACTTTGGACACATGGTGGTGAACTTAAAGTTACTATCTACCTGAGTACCCAGATCATGTACCACTGAGATTACTCATTAAGGTGTGCTGTCTATATTGTAATTAGGTTGGGTATTTGCTTTACAAAAGGAAATAATTATGCTTTTTCGGACATTAGTGTGTCTCCATGGCTCTGACACCATTCATTTGTGTGCATTAATACTTTCTGCAATATATCAATGCCATTACTGGATTCAAGGATTGTCCACAATTTGCAGTCTTCGACAAAGATGGTTGGAGAAAGGTTGTCTTAGTTTACCTTGACGTATGTGAAATAAATAGCAAACAGGAAAGGGCCTAGTACAGAACCTTGGCCAGGTCAAGTTATATAGGATGCACATTCTTTCCCTCATCCATGACCTTGGTGACCTTCTCAAAGAAGTCTATCAGATTTAACAGACATGATCTAGCCTTAACAAATCTAAAATGGGTTGGTTACACAGTCGAGAGATTACCTGTGTTCTTGTTGATAAGGTCCACCATGATTCTAGCCATTGGCTTACAGATGAAGCTAGTCAGGCTTACGGATCTACAATTCCCTGTGCTGGGTGATAGCCCCCCTTGTTCACACAGATGTCTGTTACTGTCCACCATTCTGCCAGAAAATAGCCTGTCTGGAGACATGTGATTAAGTAGGGATACAACTCTGTCTGCTAGGTCATGTTTTACTTTATTGATAAGGCAACCTGGGATGCTGTCAGGGCTCATTGATGCCATGTTTATAGCATTAGAGAGCGCACAGATGAGCTGCTTTCTTGAAAAAAATATGCTGAGTAATGTTTGCATGGATACTTTGGGTGATGACCAGTGGACCAGGGGGCTGACATTTAATCCAAATCTGTCAACTAGCAGGTTGTCTATTGCCTCAAGTTGAGTACTGAAGGTGCCATCCATAGCCATCCATGTGCATAGCTGTGTATTCCCCATAAGATTTTATACTTAAAAAAAAAAAAAATTGTGACAACACCCCTATATACAACCTTGGGTATGCATCACATGACAACCAGTGGAACTGTTAACACAGTTGTACAGCTCTACCTATTCCACATTATTACATCACTTATACATCAAATGTCTATATGTTTATCATTGGAAAGGTGTGTGTGAGGGGTCTGATGCCATATATGGGAATATTACATATGAGGTGGATGTGGTTCATGCAGAACAGTTAATGACACAAATGCTGACAGTCACACAATGCTGATAGGCAACACCTAAATAATCCCTGTGAATAGCAACACAATTGTGCAAACAATGAATTCCCCAAGGATGCAAGTGAATCTGAACTGGTTATATGTCTGTGTATATAGTAACTTTACACTATGTGGATGAAACAAGGTGCGTTTGCCCATGTCATCAGTATGATGTAATATTGCTGGATGTCACATAGCATTTCATGATAGAAGTGTGTAAACTGTTAACATAATCCACTACAAAAACACATGCCTTATTAAGGCAACAATATACATAGCATCAACCAATGGCAACAGTTCTAAGGAGGCATATTACTACAGCTGTTATGGAAGGAACATGTAATCCAATGGCAGCAGTGGCTATCAATACATTACCTCAAATCCCAGATTGGAATACACTGTTGTAGGGCTACTGTACATCCACACCTCAACACATCAGATGTGGATGACAGCAACATTGACAAGTGCAATCTTTATAGAGTCATTGGACATTTCTAGGGTAATGGCCAACATCACATAAAATCATAGCCATTATTATAGCCCTTAAACCAAAATCACTATTTTTATATGATGGAAGATATTAGGGGCATTGCATATGTGTGTATGTGTTTGATTGTATTACATATTGCCTCTGCCCATATTTGACATGTGGACTATCCTATCACAGAATTAGCAATCACACATCCAGTGGTCTGCAGATAGCTTACAAAGGGTGAGGGAAGGTTTGTGCTTTATGATGTGTGTAAGATTATGACATTCTCCACTGTTCTACAAAAAGGATTGTTATGTGGGCAGAGGGAAAATGAGGTTGCTGGATTCATGGGGCTATATTAAAGGTTGTCCTGACTAGGACTGAAATGAAAACAAATTCAAATGATCATATACTGACTGTAATATACCATCTACTATACACACAATAATTGAGGTCAGATTTCAACATTAAACCTGTGCAGGTATACAAACTGGATTCCATACAATGCAACACTAGCACCATCACAGATGTCTGACTTTACATTGTCACAGTGCACTTTATAGAGGATGACAGCATCACTGTATGCTGAGGAGAAGAAGATTTTAGGACAAGTGTGTCACTTAGATGTGGAGTCACATCTCAATGTAAAATTGTCTCCACACTCATATTTGAATTGACAGACACACACAAGTTATCTGATGTGAGAGTAGAACTGCAAACTATCCAACTACATAAGCTAGAAAACACAGTAGTTAATGCTCATGCCAATACAGACATCTGAGTGCAATATATCATCATTGCATGTTGAGAAGAAGATGTTGGGAAGAGTATCTGACATAGCTGTCATCTGACATGCCATTTTAAAATTGTCTTCAGACTGATAGTCGAATGAACATGCACACGCAAGTTGACTGTTGTGAGATTAAACCCCCTACCTATTTAGTTACACTAGATGGAGAACACAGTACTTAACATTAGTACCATGGCACAAGTCAGACTTTTTTACTGTCAGACAACACTTTATAGCAGATGACATCATCAGTGTATGGTGAGAAAAAGATGTTTGTAGGATACCCGCAAAAGTTGACTATTGTGAGATTAGAACTCCTACCTAGTTAGGTAACACAGTGCTTAACTCTAGCACCACAACACGAGTCTGATTTTTGAATTGTCAGATAACACTTTATAACAGATTACATCATCAGTGTATGGTGAGAAAATGTTGGAAGGAGTGTCTTACATGTTGCTCTAAAATGGTCTCCTGACTTATAGTTGATTGATATGTGAGCGCACACACAGACACACACACACACACACACACACACACACACACACACTGACTGCTAGGAGAAGATTTTATAGCAGATGACAGCATCAGTGTCTGGGAGGAAGAAGATGTTAGTAAGAATGTCTCACATGCTACTCTGAAATGGTCTCCAGAATGAGAGGTAACAGACCACACACACACACACACACAAGTTGACTGCAGAGAGATTAGAGCGCTACCTATATAGTTACACAAGCTGGAGAACACAGTACTTAACCCTAGTGCGACAGCATAAGTTTGACTTTTATATTGTCAGACATCATCAGTGTCTGGTGGGAAGACGTTAGCAGGAATGTCTTACATAAGGCTCTAAAATGGTCAACAGAATGAGAGCTAACTGAACACACACACTCATTGGCTTCAGTAAGATTAAAACTCCTACCTACCTAGTTATGCAAGTTACAAACCACAATACTCAACACTAGGATCACAGCACAAGTCTGACTTTTATATTGTCAGGGAAGACTTTATAGCAGATAACATTATCAGTGTATGTTGGGAAGAAGATGTTGGGAGGACTGTATGAAATTGCTGTGTAGTCATGTACCACTGTAAAACTTTTTCAATGACACTTGAATGAGGACATTAGAACATAGACTCATACACTTTTGGCTACACACAGACAAAATTCTACATACAAGCATGCACACAAGTTTGCTGTTATGCAATTGAAACCCCTACCTAGGTAGGTCGTCCAGCTTCAGAACACAGTACTTAACATTTGAGCCATCACAGAAGTCTGTTATTTTCCTTGTCATAATGGTCTTTATAGAGGATGGCATCATCATAATGTTGTAGGTAACATATACTGTTTTGAGACTTGTGCAAAAAGTATGGACTTTAGACTTGCGTTTGTGTTTGCAATGTGCAAGAATACTTTAAAAGTCATCTTGTTAACCTAGGTGAAATAAGCTATCATGAATGCATGTTGCAGAACTGAGATATACATGTACCTTTTTCTCAATATGTTGTTTACATACACACACACACACACACACACACACACACACACACACACACACACGCACACGCACACACACACACACACACACACACACACACACACACACACACACACACACACACACACACACAAGAAACAGCAGGAATGCAAGAGTTGATGTTTCTGTGTTCAGATGAATTGATGTTCACAGTACTAGATTTTTCATACAGTATCAATGTGTTTTGATCAGTGCTGACCAATGGCTAATGTCTGCATAAACCCATAACAGGAGTAACAGTGCATTTGTACTCTTTATTTCTGTAGTGTAGTTGACATTGGACCTATTACAAAGAAATCACTGGCAAGTGCATTGCTGCAGGCCGCAAAAGTCTCAGTACGTCTTCAGTGAATAACAAGACCCTTTGCTTCTGTCTCACCAGGTTTTGCCATAAGATGTATAGATCCATTCACCACCACTTGGCATTGGTGTGCAATGCCAAACTCTGTGCAAATGCAGAGGACAAAAAGTAAAGGCTTTATTATGAGTCATTTCTGGCCATGTGTGTGATTTTATGTTTTGACCAGATTAAAGGTGTGAAAATAGGGTAGATAGGAAAGTGGTGAAATAGGGGCAAGCAGGGGGAGAACAAAGGGGAAGCAATAAAGGAATTTCCGGGAGGGGATTAGGAAAGAGCCATAGTTATCCACTTCTTTAACACTGTAATGTGAACATGTATAGAAAATTGGATGAATTCAGTCTGTCATCATGAGTCAGATGGGGGACAAAAATGCAATCATGTTGTATAGCTAATTGGACCAAATCAAGTGTGTCAAGCAGACACATATGTGAGATGGAGAGCTATGTATGGGACATTTTTTTCTCTGGGATAGGTGCCCATTTTTTTTTCTTTTTTGTATTTCAAGATGACAGGAATGTTGGGAAAGGGACATAGGAATGTGAAGGTATGTTAGGTAGGGTAAGTGAGGAAGCAGGTGCAGACAAACAGCACAAGCACAACAGACACAGGGATGGTGATGAACACAAGAGGTTGGGGGGCACCATGACTGGAGTTAGGTAGGGGATATCAGAGGCACATTCCTGTCAAGCATGGGAACAGTGAGAATTTAGTCCTCCCCATCAGAACTATCATCACTGTTTCCTTTCTTGGTACCCTGTTGGATTGCTTGAGATGGGGGTATTTTTTGCAATTTCTCCAGAGAGCTGAGATGGACACCAATGCTAGTTTCTAATACCTCACACACCATCCCAAGCAGCTCCTGGTGAGTGATATAATCCCCACCTCCACCAGTACTCCTGGAGGGTACTAATGCACCAGCAGCATGGGCAGTGCTACTTGATGTTGATGGGACAGATAATGCTGGAGCTATGAACACAATACTGCCAAGTTGCATCCCAAATGGTCTGGGTGTTGGTGTGGCAGCCAGTGGAGGGTTAGCAGACTAAGCCACAGTGATTGGCCTATGCCCTGTTCTGAAAATCATTTTGTTTGTTAGTAGAAACTTATGACATCAGAACTGTGTGTTCACAAATTATAAAAAAGAGAGAAATAAGGGGTTGGGTGAGACAAAAAAAGAAGACAGATGATTAGAATCATTAATTCTTTATTACAATTAATATACTTGTGTTATTATATGACCTATACAGCTTTCCAAATACAAAATAGGATTGTGAATTGTAACACATAATCCTTGCCATATGGAAATATTGCATATATACTTTTAAATATAGTACAGATTCACAACATGGCATTAAAACTAATTTTGCTGGAATTAAAATTAAAAAAAAACAATGTTTTTGTAATTTTAGTGTGTTGGAATTGAACCCATCAAATCTGAATGCACTATTACACTTGCCTAATGCAATTACCAAGAGCTACAGAATAAAGCATGCATGCTTGCTTTTACATTTAAGATCTGCATGCTTTAAGTTGCTAATAATGTATAGAAGAGCAATAATTTTAATACAATCATGCTCATTTGTGCTGTATAAATACCTCTTCTCTCTCTCTGAGTCATTGTAATCTTTCCACATGTGCCTTTCTGTTTGCTGTAATTTCTTGAGTAGCTGTAAAATAAAGAAGGAAAGAAAAAGAGACACAAAAGCATTATGCATATTAGTCTGGGTTATCTATAGCTTTCTATATCATTTAAATTTGCTTTATCTGTATACTTAAACAACTGTGGTGTGTCAGCAGTCCTAAACTCATCCAGCCACTTGTCAAGTTGTGCCTGCTTATACTGTTTTATGTCATTATAATGGTGCCTGCATTACTCCCCAGTTTGTGGATGCCAGTCACACTAGACACAGCCTTGACTAGACTGTTCCAAGTCTCAGCCTTATATTGAAACCCAAATAGTTCCCCTGCAGCAACCTAAGGCTGAGTGAATTAAATATTTTTGACTCCTCCACACCCCACCTTTGAGCCCTGAATTGGGCACCATCCTTCCTAGCTCCTGTCATATCTGCACAGTCCCTCCAACAACATTAAAAGTGTTTTCCTACCAGTTCCTGTATAATATTTTATGGCTAGTGTGCAAATCTACATAACCATGTCAACCACATTTGTGCAATGTTAAGTAGAGACCAGCATTGCCAAACAAAGAGGAAGGCAGTTCATGAACTAGGTTGGATAAAGTGACAGCATTAATTTATGGCATGTGTGCTGCTAGACCTGACAACAATTTGTCCAATGGCAACACTGATATGCTAAATGACTTGGCTTTTAAGACCAGAAGTTGGAGGGATCAGCTGTATGACTTCACACATATTTTGTGTGGCCTTACACACTAAAAGTACAATGTGGGATTCAAACCTATGTGAAAAAAAGGGAATGCATATGTTTCTACATAGGTGATTTTTCCTCATTGCCACAGAAGAAATGTTTACCAACATGGTTATTACTAATATACACCTTAAAGAGTGGCTGGTGCTATATTTCAGTAAACCATGTACATGTGTGTGACATGGCAAGGTCCTGGTTTATGCATTCTCAGGTGTGATGCAGGAATAATGTGTGACAATGCACTGGAAATGCATTACATGTATTACTTTCAGAGTAGATTCTTGAGTTTTGGTTCAAACCACACAGTACATTCTGTTTTGTGTTATGGGAGGTGTGTAGATGACTGTCACTAAACTATGAAGTCCATCCTAGGCCTGAAAATACATGTATAATTACAGAACTGTAACTGTCATTCTATACAAGTTATACATATAATAATTACAATAGCATATATATGCTCAATCAGCCTGCTATACATAGTTATTGTTATGTATAATGATCTTCATATTATTATTTTTGTTAACAATTACAGTGGGACACCATTAATAAATAGTGGAGGGTGCTGGAATAGAACCCTGAATTAGCTTGGTTCTGGTCATGAACTTAAACTTGTGCCACAAAAAAAACTAGGTAGTGGGTACATTTTCTACACTCAGTACTGTCCAGAGTGCTGACAGCTGCTCATTACTGCTTAGCCTGTTTGCATGAAGGAAACCGACGCAAGTAACAATGTTTCTTTTTTTTCTTCAACAATGAACCCTGTTTACACACAGGTGAAAAATGTGCAAATGACACAGGCAAAAAAGAATATAAATTACTTGCTTTAATAGTCATTATGATCATTCCTAACTAAAAAAATATATATATATATTGTGGAAATTAAACCATGATCTATCTATCTTATCTATTGTGTACCTCAATGTCTTTACACCTTGTGCTACACACACCATTGGGTCACCGGTGTAATTTCTGGTGTCATTATCATCCAAGGTGCTGACCGCCATGCAATATCGCTAAGCATGATTGTGCTTCCTAAGGCAACTGACATTAATTTTTAAATTTTTATAAATTTAACCATGTTTGCCCAAAACTGCACACCACACAAATGTTAAAGACAAATAAATAAATACATAAATAAATAATAAAATTAAACACATGTTAAATGATTACAAAGCTCTGGATTTGAACCATCAGTGTAGTAAAATTACTAAACATAGTTGGAGTGTGCTATCTCTCTTTGCCACAAACACAGCTTTAAAAAAATGTTCCAAAATAACAAACTAAGAAATACTTACTGCTGGAAGTCAAACAGTCCAAAACCAAGCCGTAAAATCTTCCAAGTGTTGTTCAAGAAGTGCAGTACAATCCAGTAAAAGTGTAAAACACAGATTTAATCCAAGAAATACAGTACAATCCAGTAAGTGTATAAGCACTTTCATTTTAAACCTTTTAAAACTTCATCAGATACAAGCTGTAACAGTTCTAGAGCCATTTAAATAAACTTCACTGGTGATGTGATCCTTTTGAAATTTTAAAGCAACATTCCCCTATTATACACATCCCTCAAAAAAGTATGTATTGTCATTAAATTCATGCCCTAGTATACATGCTGTTTTAATTGTTGTGCTATTAAAATTAGTTCATGTGGTTATCATGCACAATTTGTTTGTCTTTTTGGCTTTTCCCGGTTAGGAGTCACCACAGCGGATCTGCTAGTGATTGGCAGTAGATTATTTTTTTATGGTACCGAGTTGCCAGCCCGATGCCCAACCTTCAATGAAGGCATGCCCATTCATGCATGTCTTTCGAATGCCACTCGACTGTGGGAAGGACATGCAGACTCCACACAGAAGGCACTCCAGCCAAGAATCAAACAGGAGAATCTCTTGCTGTGAGGCAACAATGCTACCGCTGCACCACTGCGGCTTAATTATCATGCACAATAATCTTTATAAATAAACCATTAATAGTAATAAAAATAAAAATAAAAATAGCAGTAAAATGTTACTTTTATAACAATGTATCTCTTCCATGCTTTTAGTTTCAGGATGGGAGCAATACTGACATAGTCATTTAGTCCTGGTTGCCTGTATGCCTCTAGTTGCAGTTGCCATTTTAATTCATGTTGCTCCAGTATTACTGCCCAAGGATCCCCCCCCCACTTTTCTTTCTCCACTCTTTCTAATATGTTAAATTTAAAACAATGGTCAGAGTGTTCACTTAGATGCCTAAACAGTGCATTGGTGGTTCTTTCTTTTTTCATATTGTATAAATGTTCATAAATATGATTATGGAGCTTTCGCTCCCTTTTTTCCCACATAAAACCCATCACATTCCTGTCATATTGCGATGTAAATTATGCCTGTAGTGTCACAGTTGTATTTACCCTTTATGATTAATTTTCTTCCCTTTAGGTTGATTTGAGTGCCCTCAAGTATGTTTTTATAGTAACTGCATCTCCCACATTTTGACATCATATTAGTTAAAGCATTTGCCACTTTCCTTTTTGCTTCAACCATGTTTTTAATGTTACTGCCTCTTCTATAAATAATAGTGAGCATTACCCCTATGTCATTGATTATGTTTGGGTGTTCTTGTATCACCTTCCAGTTTTCATTCAAAATCCATTTTATACTGCCACTAGCTTTATTAAAGGTGGTAATAAAAGCATTGTGGTATTTTTTTATGATTACCATGATTTCCAGTAGTACTGGTAGTTACCTTATTTTGTAAGTTCCTTGTCAAAATGGGTTGATAAAATCCATTTTTTCTTTTAAATGTTCATAGGTTCATAGGTAGGTACTAGGCTATCTGCCTGAAGGCATTTATAGGCCTAGCCGGAATGTGTTGTCTTTCGCCATCTCCTTAGATTAGTTCCCTGTACCTCTGTTCAGCAGAGCCATTGAAGTGATCCCTGGGGTAAACTTTCTGTTTCCCACCCACTCGTATAGGTTCATAGGTAGGTACTAGGCTATCTGCCCAAAGGCATTTATAAGCCTAGCTGGAATGTAACTTCTAATGTTAACTCATTTAATAATTATGATGGGTAACCTCTTCTAGTTAACATCCCTACTAGGGTATCCACTTCTTTATAGTAGTTTTCATCTAAGGTGTTCATTCTGGCTGCTCTAACCAATTGGCCCTTTGCCACTACCCTTTTCTGCTTAAAGGGGAGGCAGCTGGTGAAGTAGAGTAACATATTCGAATATGTTAGTTTCCTGTATATACTAGCTACATATTCCCCCAAACCATAATTCTTCCTAAGCATAACATCCAAAAATGGCATCTCGTTTTTGTTGTATTGGCATGTAAACCTAAGGAACTCTGTACTCTCATTAATATACTGTAGAAAGTTTTTTAATGATTGTGCTTCCTAAGGCAACTGACATTCATTTTTTAAATTTTTATACATTTGACTATGTTTGCCCTAAACTGTGCACCACACAAATTTTAAAGACAAATAAATAAATATATAAATAAAAAATAAAGTTAAACACATGTTAAACAATTACAAAGCTCTGGATTTGAACCGTCAGTGTAGTAAAATTACTAAACATAGTTGCAGTGTGCTATCTCTCTTTGCCACAAACACAGCTTTGCAATAGCATTCAAATTATATGCATGCAAGCAATTCACATTTCCTCAACAGTATTAGCAGGGCATGCACTTGTACATTCTCAGTTGGTTGTACATGTGCGGCTTACATATTTAGTACGAGTGATCACACAACAATTTATGAACATGTTTGCACAAATGCAGCTCTGTCTTCTCTTTGCATTGTGGTTCCATTATCTTTGCTGTAATCTCACACATGCAGTCTATAGTGCACTTTGTATAATTTTCCTTGAAATGTGTAATAAAAATACACGACAGTAAACAGTTTTCAGCAAAGGCAGGAGAGTTTTGCTATTAGTGATCAAGAATTATAAAAGTGTGGTGTTTTGTTTTATTTAAAAACAGTGCATCTTCACTGACAACCTACTGAAGTGAAGGTAGTCTCAATTGCTGTTGTGGTTTTCTTCTGTCTCACAGTAATCTTTCACAGTTGCTAGCCATTAGCAGCTAACAATAGTGTAGAGCCCACACTATGTTTATATTTGCTACACAAAGTTAAAAGTTTGGTATTCAGCAATTCTAATGAGCTCACACCTCATTTGCATCCTAATAGTGCTCAGAGGGCTGAATCTACACTATAAAATATAACCACATAGTTAGGGAACTTGAAGGTGAGGAGACTTGTCTATTTGGACAAAACAGAAGATTGTTATTACTTTGAAGGCGATTTATCTGTAGACATGGCTTATAATTTGGATAATGTATGCTTGTATTATTAAAGTACATTCTAAATTTTGTAAAATATTAAAAATGTATTTCTATATCCAGGAGAAAATTAAACTTTTATATATATGCACTTGTTACACTCCACTGTTAGCATAGGCATTTTTGGCAGATATTTACATTTCAGAGGTAGACAGGTTATACCTTCAGCACAACTATTATTTTTAAAATTAGATTTTACAATATTATATGTTATTAGAGAGGAGTGTAATGTACATGTCACTGATACTGGAGTTATGCCTCTGAGATGGTCCAGGGCAACCTTCACGGGAATGGTTTGCACAGTGAGAAGTGACTAGCATTTATAAATTTACTTTTCTGTTGTAAATGTGTACACATCCTGATAATTTAGAGGAAAGCATATATACAATACTTTTGTGTTATTCCTTGGCTTGTACAAACCTTAATGTATTTGGTGTTTTGGAGGGGGGAGCCACCTACGATTCTATGGTCCAAGAACAAAAGTGCATTTTGATTGCTTTTCTGTTGAAAATGTCTAGGCATCCTGACATTTCTGTGGGAAACACATGTACATTATTTATGTGGTGTTCCTTGGTTTGTACAAACCTTTGTGTGAGTAGAGGGGAGGTGGAACATTCATCTGACCTTTAGTTGTACTAAATGAAAAGTGTGTTTCAAGTGCTTAATGTTGATAAGAGTACATAGACTGATCATTTTTTTGTAAGTAATGTATTACTTATGCAATATTTGCCTGTTTTATCCTTGTTTGTTTTATGTCACATATGTTTATGGCATTCAAGCCTACAAGTCCACAAACATCCCTTTTCAGTGATGCAGAAAATGAGGTGATAATATAGGCTCTGAGGCAGCATGGAACCTTTCTGCTTGATTGAGAACATGTGTATATGGCTGCCAGAAATGAAATTTGGAGCCAGTTAGTCAACAATGCCAATGCAGGTGGAGGTCGCAGCAGAAATTATGACCAGGTGTGGCATAGGGCCACTGATATGATGTCATTAGCCCAGGGGATGACAGCTTTGGTTGCCCAAGAACAGCTGGCTACAGGGGATGATCCTGCTACTGAGCTACCACTGACACTAAATGAGGAATTCCTGTCTATTGTCAGAGATCCAGATAGCTCAGCGGAGACTGTGCACCATGTGCTTGATGTCTTTGCTGATGTGGCTGGGAGGACACATGTGTCCCAGCAGCAGCTTCCAGGTAAGCTTACATATGACAAATTTTATATTTGCTTATAGAATAAGATATGTGATTTGACTACTACTTCCTGTGATTTTTTTTGTATCTGTACCTACTGATAAGTAATAGAGCATACAAGAGAGTTTATCAGTACACATTGGTGTGGGTGGACATCTCAGTCAAGTTTCACTTTCAACTATTTCTTACAGGACATATAGGTGACTGTGTATTTACTGTCCCCTTGTATTATTCCCACTGTGATGCTTAATCGCCATCCTTTCCTTGCTTCAATTCTTCCAGGACCACCCTTCCTGCAATGTGTGGAGACATCTGCACATGGTAAGCAAATTTTTATTTGCTTATTACTAAGCATAACTTAGATATATAATTATCTGTATGTGTGAGGAGGGTGTGATGAGTGTCTGTATTGCTGTACCATCTGTGATTATGTGACCAGTGTTACTTTTTTATCATCTATATTGGTTTAATATTTAGTATAGTAGTAATTTAATTCTTGTGGTTATTGCTTATTATCACAGGTGATCCTGACAGTTGAAAATTAGGACTGCTACCACCTGATGTCAGAGCATTGGTAGGCTCTGATGATGATCATGGCCAAATGGAGGCACAGTCTGGGGGGGTGCAAAGGTTGAATCTGATGCTGAGGTTGTGACTCACACATCCCCTGTATTCCTTTCAGACACAGTCAGTTTCCCTCACATATGCATTCCACTGAGCCCTCAGATACTGGACAGGTTGTGGGTGACACATTTGAACAGGGAAATGTGGTTACTGGGGCTTCAGTTCCGCTTGACTCTGGCCATAGCCAATATGTGGGCGAGATGCCATGCAGGAGGGTAGGTAGGTGTCATACCTCTCAACTGTCCAGATTTTTGCAGAATGTCCAGATTTTTGAATCATATTTTTGGCCTGCTCTTCATAAAATCTGTGGGTTTCTGGATTTTTCTGGCAAATCAAGTTTATAGAGCAGTATTTAAAAATTTTCCCAATGTTGCGAGTTTGTGTCCCAATTATTTTTGGCCTTGTCCAGATATTTTGTGCTAAGAGATTGAGGGGTATAGTAAGAATGCTTGGATGAGGGCTGTTGTCCACTGTCCACCTGATCCTGGTATGTCATTATGTGCCACTCGATGTATGTTTATGGCTATCATGGAGGCCCAGGTACATTTCAATAAGGCCTCCGAGGACATGCTTAGGGTTCTAGATGTGGCACAAGTTGATGTGTGTGACTGCCTTCACCATGTGACTCATTCAGTGGATTGGATGAATGACATAATGGAATAGGTAGTGTCTGTAATGGAACATCTGCTGGGAGAGGGACAGCATCCACTTGGCCATAGGTCTGCAACATCATCTGCTGTCAGTGAACATGGCCATTCCTGATCCTTTTCTCATAGGGGCACTACTTACACTGCTGTGTCAGTGGTTGAGGTGTCCAAACCCAGACATGGTAGACCATGGGGTCATGGGTCAGAGCATAGTCATAAGGAGAGCTTGTCCAGCAGACATCACTCACATTTAGGTAGCACCAGCACATCTGACCAAGGGTATGGACATGCCAATGCAACTCCTGGCAGGGCCAGTTCTCATGGTTGGGGGCAACAATGATGAACTGATACTTCTACCATGCACAGCTCACAATTGTCCAACATGCTAAGACATAGAGATAGCACAGAGCTTGGCTGCATTCATGCAGACACTCACACACACATTTCTTCTCAAGTGCCCATGCAGACAAACACACACACACACACACACACACACACACACACACACACACACACACACACACACACACACACACACAAATAACAGGTGCATGAATCATTCATGAGGCTTTCAGGTCATTTTGTCTTAGTGGCCATTTAATAATTAGCTACATTTCTGCCTGCCTTTCTTTGTTACTCACATGCACTCACTACCTTTGGGATGGTGCAGCGGTGCAGTGTTTGTGTTGTCACCTCACAGCAAAAGGTTCTCCAGTTCAGTTCTTGGCTGGGGTGCATTCTGTGTGGAGTCTGCATGTCCTGTCTATATGGGTTTCCTCCTATGTTACAAAGACATGCGTTTCTCTCTGGGCTTCTGCTGAAAATTGACTTTGTTCCAAGTCTGACTTTTCCCAGTAAACAAATGTTAAATACATAAAAAAAAAAAAAAAAACTTTTGTGTTAGCCTTGCCCCCCCCCCCCCAAACTCCACCCTGTGCAAATGATGTTTACTGTGCCACCTGTTTGTTTCTATTTTTTGCATTCAGCGATACATATGTATTTTTTCTGATGCACAGGATGCATAGCATAGTATATGCATTGGTGATGTGATTTTGAAACTTTTACTGATATCTTATGGCCATTTTACTGTTGTGATTATTACCTTGAAATCAATGATATGTCAGTGAGGCTTATTGATCCACTTGTGAGATTGTAGGGATAATTAGACTTTGGACTGCTTTTTCTATTGTGTACATTTTAGATGAATGAGGCATGGTAGTTGATAAATGGCAGAAATCTATCAACATGTCAGTCCAGTTACATATTTATGTCGTTGCTGGACAACTCGCACACATTTTACTTATGTACATTTTCAAGAAACAGTATGCAAGTACCTGCCAAACATTTGCATTCTTACCCAGGTTCAAGAGTTACCTTGATACTCCTGTTTTTATAATTGTAGTAATTCTGGCCTGACTCTTTCTGATGCTAGCAGTACACAGCCATTACACAGGTAAGTAAAGGTTGGAAGCTTTGCCCAGCATCAATTTTACTGTATGTACTTAGGACGAAAGTTGTACCTTTTAGGTGGTCAGCATGTGTACTATCCATTGCCTTTTGGCCATGGCAAGGGCATATTGTGTGTATCTACATCTATCTACACCCACAGCTGCTGGTGGTTTACCCTCTGACTTTTCACCTGCATGTGGCTGTAGTGATCTTGCCATTGTTGGTGGGACTGTGTGCCCCTTCCCCTTGGTGTTCCTGTTGCAGCTGCTTTCACAGGATAATATCATGTAGGATAGCACAGACAGTGATAATTTTGGCACAAGTACTGCAGCCCCCCTCCCCCGATGTATCTAGGTACAGAAAAATTGACTTCAACAGCCCAAACACACCCTCAGTGATATTTCTTGTTTGAGTGTATGCCTCATTATAGCATTCCTCCATGGTAAGTGTGCATTTCTGATGGGTGTCATCAGCCATGTTTTGTGTGCATCCCCTGCATCCCCCAGTAAAAGGCCTTGTGGGATATCACCCCTGGAAAACCTCTGGAAGAGCTGTGAGTTGTAAGTTGTGTCAGATATGGGAGTCGTGTAACTACCAGGGGTTGCAAGCAAACACATTCAAGATGATTCCCTTAGTGTTACACAAGATCTGGCAGTTAATGGACTGGAAGCCCTTTCTGTTATGTAGACTCTTTCCTGTTGCCTGGGTGGGGCTTTGATCTGAATGTGACTACAGTCAGGGAAGTGTGCTATGGGGTATAAATCCTGCATAGTTGTACCTCTGTCTTCAGGGGTACAGGGAAATATTTATATGGTCGCTGGCATGCTGTAGCATAGCATTCAGAAATTGATATAGGATCCTGGATGCATGCCCCCTGTTGGTCTCTGGAAGGTTCCTTTAGTTAAAATTCTGAGTGCTACACATACCTTGGTCTCCACATGTATTGGCCCCCCTCAGTTTGACTTGCTCTCAGTTGAGAATGACAGAGGTTGCAGAGTTCCTGGAGTGTGTCTCTATCCACCCTGTAGCACCCAACCATTTCCACCTCATACAGACCATGAAAAGTTAAACAGGGTCTAAACACCTTTCTCCTTTTTCCCCAAAGTCTATTAGCAGTAGCAGCAGCATAGACTTAAGCCTCTTGCACATATACATACAGAAGAGCAGCAGCAACCCCTAACATTTTTTCCGTGTAGTATAGTTTCCATTGCTGTATTCCAATAGGTTTTGGAATTCAATGTAAAAACCTACACTAAGTGTACACAATTCCTTTATAGCTTCTTAAATGCCTCTGCCATCTTGGATTGATTGATTAGCATGCAGTTCAGCTCCTTGTGCTGCAATTAGCATGCCATGATGTTTACTTTGTTTGTGTGGCTCCACACACTAAGTAGATCCCCTTACTAAATACAAATTAGCCCGCTATCCTCTGTGCATAGTGCCATGATGCAACCACGGTTTTAGCAAGCCATGTAGGGTTTATTGAATCCAACCCTTTGTTTTTATTTTTCAGAATTATTAATCAAGTCATATGTTAACAATTCTCTGCTTTTTCACATATATTTGCTACTAGATTAGAGAACTGATTGAGGTATTTAGTAAACTGCTACAGTTTTTAGATGTCATTGATCCAGAGCAAATTGACAAGTTGAAACAGTGAATGGACTTTTCATCATGGATTACTGATATTCCTCCCTTTTCTTCATCTTGAAAGCCTTTCTGACCTCCTTTTAGTGTGAAGTGCCATCTTAACTTCTCAAAAATGTTTATCCCCTTGAAGGTCATTATATCACAAATTGTTCACACTCCATTTATAGAGCATCTCAATTATGTTTTTTCTTATTTGTTTTCCAGTTATGGTGAAGTTTCATCTAAATTCTCAAAATCTTTTATTCCAGATTGTAGTTGGATTTTGTTTATGGCAAAGTCTAAAACTAAGGCTTTGACATTTTTGCTTCTTAGGATTTTATGGGTTGCTAATATCCCCTTATTTTTATAATAGCATTTATAGAAAAAAAGCATTCTTCCACTGCATATTTACTCCTGCATAAATATTATATGACTAGTTAAAGCCGAGAGAAAAAAATGCCCTAATTAATCTTAATCTGTTGAATGTGTATGTGTTTGGGAGGTGGAGTAATACATCTGTGAAATCTCTTAATTTCTGGTAGACTCACCTGCATAATATGCACCTCCAGTAATAAGAACTGTGCAGCCTGCTTTGTATGAGGACCTAATTGCAGCACAAGTCATATAAATGAATCTTCCCAAAGTCAGACTGTGGTCACACAGGCACAAATACCAAGTGCTGTGGTCAAGGGAGGCTGTTTAGGAAATCTTAAATCCTTTCATAGGGCTTCTCAAATGTATTCTAAGATACCTTCAGATGATCATAACTAGAGACTTTACGTTTATGTTGTGTTGATATGAGCTCTGTATGTAATCACCATTTATCTTGCATAGATTTGTCACCACCATCTGTAGTAAAATCACCCTTAGAAGGACATTGGATTGATTGGTGGTCATTTAGATTCTGATGATCTGCAGCTCTAGGCATATAAATAAGTGTGTCACACACATGCTGTAGTCCCTGATGCAGACCTTTGTGAATCATCACTACATTTACATACTTATGGCATATGTTGACTGTTCTGTGCATGTGGCACAATGGTGGAGTCAGATATGCTGCAGTTTTCATATTTCTGTGAACTGCACTTGGCTCTGGCATGTTGCTTTTAACACTTACCAACCCTACCCCAACTGTTGTCCACATTTATGAGTCCAAGCTTCAGTCTGCTTAATACTATATCTTATCTCAGACAAAGGGATTTTAGTAGTGATGACTGTGTCCTGCTGTACTACACTGTACAGCAACTAGATGATTTATCAATGGATGTTGTGAAACAGAAGATAGCAAGTTGTTCATTTTGTAGTAAGAGACTGTATGGCCATATTATGAGAGTTAAAATATTTCTTGCCGATATTCTGCCCATTGCCATTCTACTGAGAATGGTTCTGCCACTCTTTTGCCTTATAGTCGGTTTCCCACCAAAAACTTAAAACCAGTTTCTTGTCATGAAAGTTCACTCATTTCTCAAGACAATTCTCATTTTCTGAGTTTTCATTTAATCAAATAATTACTCAGTTTCTTGTGATGCAGATCAAAATACTTACTTTTTTGGTTTTAATAATACTAAGATCTGCAATGGAGCTCATACAAAGAACCTGATCTCCTGTGGAAGAATGACAACAACCCCAGTAATGACTTGGGAGAGAAATGGGGGTGTTTACATTATTACATAGGTGGTTTGGTGTGTGCAGATGCAATATTGAGAGAAACAATTAAAAACACTATTGTTATCATCTGTAAACAAATCATCTTTTAGAGAGGTTCTGTGCAACTCTTAAGACCCTGAATCTACAAACCCGTTTAAGTTTAAGAGAGTGGAAAAGGAGCCTTCTTAATCTTCTCTTTAACTATGTTGGTTACTGTATGACTATACTTTAAGAGGCCTCTCATTTTAGCTTATTACCATTGAAAAAATAAAGCTTACTTCCTCTGGAAGATGTTATAGAGCATTTTCTAAACTTCAGATAAGTGTGATAGAGCTCATGTGTCTGGCACACAAGCATCTGACACAAGAACAATAGCAACAGAATATTTCCTATGATCGGAGGGTTGGAGTCAGTGAATATATAACTGAAAAAAAGTAATATTACTCATCCTTATTTAACAAAATATGCTAAATGAATGAGTGGCATTGGTTATGTAGTAGGTATGTGAGTAGCATTGGTTATATAGTAGGTATGTGAGGTAGGAGACTGACATATACTCTGTTTCACACTACTATATTAAAGCCTGTTAGGACAGAAAATAATCTGTGTTTAGTATGTACAGCAGCTTAGATAAGATATGGTGAGAGATTCCCTGTTAGACCAAACTGAGGTTAAGCCATGTACATTGTTGGATGATCTAATGGTGTCACTTCTGCAGATAAAGCAAACCTGAGAGTTTTGAGGGTACTGTGAAATGCTCCCAGTTTACCCAGGATGAATTTAAATGGGGATGCATCATGTGGGCACAGGGAACCAGTAGGCTGATAAAAGTGTCTTTCGACCAGGTGCTTGAAAGGGTTGGGTAGACTGCATAAGAAGAAGTACAGACTGTCCTGAATCTAATCCAGAAGTCCAACAGTGTTTGGACCTCCCCCGTGGCAGTATTCAGAAACTGATATTAGCATCAGATTCTGTCTTGATTATATGTAACTTAATAATCAAATAAAGTTAGATGCTATCCTCATGGCTAGAACAAATGTGCCTGTAGTGAAAACTGTGTATCACTAAGTACCTGACCATTACTGACATAATTAAAGGTTACTGACAAGTGCTCACAGCACCAGAAGGAGGAATGGTGACAACACTATTATTCCCATTTGGTTATATAATTTCATTAAAATGCTATTTTGCATGAAAAATGACAGAACAAGCCATTAAAAGGTTTGTGATAGCATCCTACCAAGTTCTGGAGATTTTTGTTAAATGTTACATGCACAATATTACCACCAATTGTCAAAACATGTGCAACATATTAAGCAGTATCCCAAAAGAGGAGGTCTAACAGTTAGTCCTAAAAATTTCCCAGTGGGAGTATTGTAGAAACTCAATAGGTAGTGGTAGCAAAAAGCAAAGCCTACCAAGGTGGAACACCACTAGATATGTATTACACTTGCAGATCAAAGCCAGTTGAGGATAATTTTGGGGACCACATGATTAAAAGAGATTTGCTTCTCACTACAGCACTGCAGTCACTTGTCTAACAGTAATGGCTTGGAAGAACCAACCAGGCCAGGTGTTTTTTTTTCAGCAGGATGTCTGAATCATGAAGAAGGTTGTCAGTGGGCTCACTTTACTACCAGCTTTGACAATAGTCAGGTCTTTCTGGTACAGATAAATACTTCATACCATTGAATGGGGGTTGTACTCATCTAGCTATGTCCTAAAGGAATGGAGCACCCTATGGTATAACTTAGCCATTAGTGGTCATACATAGTAATGGAAACATTATGACTGGGAATAATAAGGTTTCATCAAAAATAATGAGTCTCCCTGTTTTGGTAGGATATTCACAACCCCTTAGAACATATTGGGCAGAAAGGTAAGATTTTATAGTGAATCTTTGGTTTATAATCATATGCTATGAAAATTCAATGATATAGAGAAACCCAAGGCCAAGTGTAGATGTGTTGTCTGGGAAAAGGAATGGAAAGCATGAAGAAAGTGCAACTTCCATATAAGCTGGACTCCAAAGGTGTGGCCAGTAAACAGCGTAAATATCTGCTAAGAATTATACAGAGAAAGGAGGATTCACAGAAGGGAGTATGACAATTTCAATTCCAAAAAAGTGACCAGCAGATAGTGATAGCTGTAGAATTATATATTTACAACAGTCAAAGCATTAGTATATAATATACACAGACTGGTTTCAGCTTATACTTCTCTAAGCCTTCATCAGTGTAAAGATACAATTAAAATCCACCATTTATATACTGTGTCTATAGCCTGAAGACCAGTTACATGTGTTCATTTAATCCTGGGACAAAAAGCCCTCCTAGTTTAATAATCCATTTTTTCTCTTTAGCATTAAGTAGTTCATGCCATCCAGATTTATTATATTTAATTCACAAAATTCTGTCTATAATAAATTGAAAGGATCATGTTTTGTGGGTTTCAGTATGTTTATACAGAGCATTTGTGTGTCTTTTATTTTTAATTTCACTAAAGTGCTCTGAAATTCTATGTTTAAGCGCTCTTGATGTTTGACCTACATAGAAAGCAGAGCACTTGCAGGTGGCCAAGTAAATAAACCAATCTGAGCTACACTTTAAAAAAGGAATATCAAATACTGCACTGGTATTTTTACTACTAAAACTGTTCATTTGTAGTACCCTACAGCACTGTGGCAACTCATTTGTAGTACCCTACAGCAATGTGGCAACTTGTCCCTCAATAGTATTTTGTAACCTATCTTTTGGTTTATATTTACCTTACTTATAATGGTTGAAGAAGAATGCCAAATTTTTTCCATTCCTAAAGGAAAATTGACATTCATCTCCCAATATTTCAGAAAGTTTATTGTCCGCCCTAAGGATGTTCCAGTTGCATTGCACACTATCAATTAATGTCCCAATATTTCTACCATAAGTTTTCACTAGCCTAAGTTGGCCTTTGGTTCTGCCCTGCTTGTTTTAATATTGTAGGAGTGTTTCCCTGTTCATAGCATTAACCATATTTCTGGCTTGTATGATATGGCCTGGTTAATAACCCCTTTCTTTAAATCTTTTAGTCAAGTCATCTCTGAAATGCAAATTAAGAGTCACCCTCTGAGCATATACATTTCACCCTCATATATTGAGATTTAGGAATATTTTTACATATGTGAGGGGGATGATAGCTGGAGGCATGGAGAAGGGAATTTTATTCAGGGAATTTATGATATACTTCTGTTGTTGAGGTGTTATCTGAAGTTCTAGTTATCATCACATTCAAGAAGGTAATACTATCTTTGTGATGATTTACTGTAAATTCGATCCCCCATTTGTTTTCATTCAAATATTCAACAAACTCTGCCAGATGTCCCTCATCCGATCTCCATACCATCCAGCAATCATCTAAATATCTTTATCTGGACAGTATGACAATTTAAAGCCATAACATTAATATTTCATTTGTACTGGGCTGCCAGTCAGACCCATATAACTGTGTCATATAAGAAGAATGTTGTTACGCCCATGCACGGACCCAGAAATCAAGGAGCCTCAATCCTCACCACTAACACCAGTGAGTGGCATCCATATTGGGGAAGGATAATAAATACACACATGGTAAAGTACAATTTCCTTTTAGAGCACACAGAGATCACAGTCAGTCTGGGTCTGGTTTCTCCCTTTCTCTCCAGGTCCCCAATAAGACTCCCCACTGGCACAGCTATAGGGTCCAGATCTCAGCCTAGTGGGGAAGCTAAAGCCTCCAGCACCGTCTATGTCCAACCAGTGCTTCGTGTCCCTGCCCAAGTAGCTGACACACACACACTTTAAGATAAAGGTTTATACAACCACACAGACACTCCTGGGAAAGGCTGGCACAGGTTCTCCAGCTGTGCCCCTTTTCTGCCCAATCTAAAACGTAGTACCAGCTGCCACTACCCACTAATATTTACCAGTTACTCAAAGACCCTTAAAAGGGTGTCCAATTATTACTGTCCAGTATTATTATCCAAATGGTAAGTGTTACTTAACATTCAAGACTTATTTGGAGTGACTTGGTACAGCATCACTATATACATGCAATGTACTCTTAGAGCTTAAATTAACTCTACATAAAACAGCCACAGTTGAAAGGTTTAAAAATATTTAATAATAAATAATAAAAACACAAGACAATACTTCTTACTACACAGTGCTAATCAAAAGGTCAGAGATCACAGAGAAATACTTAAAATAATACCGTAGAAAAGTTCTAAAATCAACACAGAAAATCACTTAGTCAAATCTTCCAAATTCCTAGTTATTTCTAAGAGAAACCACAGTTCTAAAATCCTACTTACATCTAGAGCAAGACAGTGCTGGTGATGTTGGAGCTCTCTGATTTTATCTCTTTAAATTGATAACACAGAGCTGCTTCACATGACAACATTCTTCACACTTCTCTGGTGTTCACAGGCTAAGAGAAACTACATTTACATTCTTTATACCTGGTCAGAAACCAGAGCAATAAATGACATTTATACATACAAATTCTAGCCATTAACTCTGTTCTTAAAACAATAGGCAGGATGCCTCCCTCTAGACATATCAGATCTGAATTCTGACATCAAAGACAGTCATGAAATGCTTGACTTAGCTTTCTTACAGCAGAGTGCACTGTTGTTACATTTTTGCAGTTCAATATCCAATGCAGTCCTTTCACATTTAAGAGAACAAGCCTGTGGCTTACATTAATATTTACAAATGATAGAATTATTTACAAAATTCTCTCTGGCTAGGCTGGCAGCCTTCACCTATCTTCACAAATGTATTCAGAAGTCTTCACTTGATCAGAACAGAACATTTCTGGTGCACTCTTTTATGCTGAGTAAAAATGCCTAAATTTATCTCACTTAGAAAACACACATAACTTACTATGAATCAGCTGAAGGAGATAATGCTGGAGAGTAAGGATGTCTGTGACTTCCACTGATAATGAAACATCATACAAAATCAGGACATCAGACACTTAGTCAAAAGAATGCTGTTGGTTGAATAACTGTCTCTATTCAGATTGTTTGGCTCTGGTTGAATAGTTAGAGCTTTTTTATTCTGGCATCATCTTTTCCTGAGCTGCAGCAACCTCGTAGCTGATTTAATAAAAGGGGGGGGGGGTGTATAGAGCATCTATTCCTATCCAAAGGGAAGATTATAGTTAAGGGGCATGGAATAAAGATATCCAACCTCACAGCTCATTATATTTTATTGGGGTGGTACAGAAGATGTTTTCCTGTATGCAGTTATGAGAGTAAAGATCTAGTCAGGAAAATAAACATAACATCTTTTTTCTTTGTGTCTGCACAAAACATAATTTAAAACATTCTGGATCACAAAAAGGCTCTTCTTATCATTGAACTAGGATAGAGCAAATTTTATTCCACTTTTAGTACTTTTTAGATGAATGAAGAAATCTATGAGGTCCAGCTATTTATTATTGTGGTTTACAGCTATGTTTTGTACTATCTGTTGACAAACCATTGATGGGAAAACAAAGGAATATACAGCAGCACAAAAGTATACTGCCATTGAAGGACTTTGAGGATTTCATTTTTTTATCAATTTTTCACCTTATTCAATGGTAGAAGGTCCTTAAACAATGCTCTCTTTCAAGGAACATGAATATTTCTGGAGATAGATTTTTTTGAATAAAATTATATACATCTGTCTGATACCTTGTAAGTGTTAGTCCTTGGCATTGCTAATCCCACTGTGGTGCTGCACTGACATATCATATGCATGCAACCCTAGGCTCCATCTTAGCAACTTGGCATTTTGCTGGCCGGCTCTGTTCTTCCTTGTCAGGTCTGTAAGGGGAGCAGCTATGGTACTATAGCTGGGGACAAGCTTTCTATAGTACCCTGCTGTCCCTAGGAGTGCCATCACCTGCTTTTTGGTAACAGGTGCAGGCTAAGCCTGAATGGCTTCTACTTTGGCAGGTTCTGGCCTGATCTTGCCACTCCCCACTCTATGTCCCAGGTAGGAGACCTCTGCCATACCCGCCTGACATCTGCTGGGCTTAATAGTCATCGCTGCCCTCTGTAGTCTGCCTAGCACTTTCCTGACATGTTGAAAGTGCTCTTGCTATGAGTGGCTGTAGATGGCAATATATTCTAGGTAAGCAAGGGAAAACCCTCCTGCTCCTGCTAGGATATGGTCTACCAGCCTCTGGAAAGTTGCTAGGGCATTCTTCATCCCAAAGAGCATCTTTGTGAACTCATACAAGCCAAATGGAGTCACAAAGGCTGACCTCTCTCTAGCACTGGGAGTCAATGGCACCTGCCAGTAACCCTTGGTAAGATCAATGGTTGTAAGATACTTAGCCCCACCCAGCTGCTCTAGGGCCTCATCGGTCATAGGCATAGGGTAAGCATCTGACTCTGAGTGACTATTTAATTTCCTGTAGTTCACATAGAACCTGGTGCTGCCATCCTTCTTTGGCACCAGCACCACTGGGGAGGCCCAGGGACTGTTGGACTCTTGAATCACCCCTAGTTCCAACATCTCCTGTATTTCCTCCCTCAGAGTCTGTTTGACTCTCTCAGGCACCCTATAAAGGGCATGCCTAATAGGTCTTTGGGGTTGTGTATCCACCTGGTGCTGCACCAGGTCAGTGCACCCTGGTTTCCCAGTGAACATGTCCCCAAACTCCTGTAACACTGCTCAGATTTCTCAATCTTGCATAGGATATAGCTGCTGGGACATTGCTATCACTTCCACTGAGGTGTCAGTCCAAGCCTCACTGAGGAGATCATTCACCAGATCTCCCTCAGTCTCCTCCTGAAATCCACTGCAAATGCTCAGTAAAAGGGCCTCCCTATCATGGTAAGGTATCCTCATGTTAACATGATACAATTTGTGCCCCTGCCTTCTGCCTAGCAGTTCCACCATGTAGTTAACATCATTTACCTTTCTTACCACCTTGTAGGGTCCCTTCCAAGCTGCTTGCAGCTTGTTGTGTCTGACAGGAATGAGAACCATTACCTGATATTCTACAGAATTCTCTCTAGCTCGAGCAGTCCTGTCATACCACACCTTTTTCTGTTGTTAGGCTTTAACCAAGTTCTTCTGGGCCAAGCTCATGAGTTCCCTGAACCTTGTCTTGAGGTTTAGGACATATGCCACAACAGATTCTTTGGGAGGTTCACACTCACCTTCCCACGCATCTCAAATTAAATTTAGAGGTCCCCTCACCCTATGCCCATACAACAACTCAAAGCGTGAAAAACCTGTGCATTCCTGGGGAAAGTCTCTGTAAGCAAACAACAGATGGGGCAAATTTTTGTCCCACTCCCTCTTAAACTGGTCTGCAAATGCCCGTAGCATGGACTTGATTGTAGAGTTTAACCTCTTAACAAGACCATTATTCTGGGGATGGTAGGGTGGTCTTCAGGTGCTTCACCCCACAGTATTTCCACAGACAAGCCAGCAGGTCTGACATGAAATTGGCACCTCTGTCAGTCATTTCTTTTGGGAAACCTACCCTGCTGAAAATCTCTAACAAAGCATTTGCCACCTTTTCTGCCACAGTGGAGGACAGAGCCACTGCCTCAGTGTATCGTGTAGCATAAACCACTACCACTAGGATATATTTTTTCCCTGTGGAATTTAGGGTACTCAGAGGCCCAACAATATCCATAGTTACCCTCTGAAATGGTTCCTCAATCACAGGCAAAGGCATCAAAGGAGCTCTCACCTTGTCTCCTGCCTTGCCTACCTTTCGGCACTGCTCACAGGTATTGCAGTACCCTGTTACATCTCTGGATATTGCAGGCCAATAGAAGTTCTGCATAATATGTCTCTTTGTGCATTTTATGCCCATATGACCTGCAAAGGGAATATCATGGGCTATGGCTAGAAGCACCAGATGGTAGGCTCTAGGCACTACCAACTGCTGTACCCTCTCACCTTCTAGCCCTCCCTCAGGGGTCCACTCTCTATACACTAACAGTTTGTCTGAGTATACAGATTCCCCCTTCTCTTGAGAATCAGGTGCCTCACTAGCTATCTGTCTAATGCCTTGCAATGTAGGGTCTGACAGCTGAGCCTGTCTTAACTCTCTCTTTGTAACTCTTCCCAGGTCCCCTTCCACAAGAAGTCTAGCATCCTCTGAGAGCGGTGCCTCACTGTTAGCCTGGGTGCTACTACTCATCTCTATCTTTGCAGTCACTCTGTCCAAGGGAACATCAGTACCAACAAGCAGCTGTGGCTCACTTTCAGTTTCACTGCCACAGAGTAGTTCCCTCCCTGAAGTAACCACCTCACCAGTCCTGGCTGCAAGTATACAGTCTGTCTGGGTCTCCCCCAGGCTACCAGACCCACATGCTTGTCTCCTAGCCTGACTGCATGTAACTGCATAAACACATGGTACTGCCTCATCCAAATCCTTCCCTATCAGGACATCTGCAGGATGGTAGTTCGGTACTCTTGTTGTCTCAAGACAACCTACTATTGGCATTTTGTCTTTCACACTTACTGGCTCTCTCACCTTTTGTTCCACACCTTACCTCCGTGGACATCTGTATGCCACATGGTCCCACTGTTTGCATTCAAAACATTTAACCCTAGGTTCTGGACATGTACCTGGACTAGTGGTTTCCCCTGCTACTAGCAGATTCTGTTGGGGCAGTCTGTGCTGCCCACCATGGGTTCCTTTAGATCCATAAGAAGTACTGGGCATCCCTTTCCAGTGCAGGGATGCCCTGCCTGCTAGGTATAGGTCTCTCTTCTTTCCCAACTCATCTGAAATAGCACATTGTCAGCTAAACAGATCCTCATGTCCTCAGGCAAAGTGCTAAGGGCTTGTTCCCTCACCAAAAGGTCTTCCAGCCCTTCAGAAGTGGTTACCTGACATCCACTCACCCACCTATGAAAATAGGTGCTCAGTTCAGCAACATATTCACACACACTTTCATCTGCCTTGCGTCTATGCTCACAAAACCTTTTCCCTATACATTTCAGTTGTTAGCTTAAAACATTCTAACAGACATTTCTTGACAGCAATATAAATAAAACATTCCTGATCAGAAATTTTAGACAACACAGTTACAGCTTTACCATGGAATAAGGCGGTCAGGAACCATACCTAGAGCCTTTGGTCAACATCATACTGTTTACATACCCTCTCAAACATATGAATGAAACTATCAAAATTATCCACCTGTTTAAACTGCAGAAGATATTTACTGACATTTTATGCTTCTGGGGTCCAGTTACTCCCTTCCCAAATAGTTCCATGTCTCTGGCAAAGAGTCAGCATCTCCTTCTTATGCTGCCTCTGCC
Source organism: Protopterus annectens (assembly GCF_019279795.1). Lineage (NCBI taxonomy): Eukaryota > Metazoa > Chordata > Ceratodontiformes > Protopteridae > Protopterus > Protopterus annectens. Next base: position 1,905,529,196 of record NC_056725.1, read on the forward strand.
TCTCCTTTTCCACAGCTTCCAGATGTAGCAATTTCTCATTCTCCTCAGCCTGCAAATGTCTCAGTCTCTCAGCTGCTTCTATTTATAAATGCCTGGCCTCCAACTAAAGTCTCTTTAGCTCCAGAAGGATTTTTAAGTCTTCTGCAGAAAGGTTGAGCTGCCCATTCTCTGAGGGTGGTACATCTCTACTGCCAGCCCAATCATCCTCCTGGTTGCTATTTACTGATGCAGTTGTGACCAAAGCTGCAATCATGTCTGCCTTAGTCAGGTTTCCATACAACAGTACCCTAGCCTGAACCATCTCAGCCAGCTGGCTCCTTGTCAGCTTTCCGTTCTCCTATGCTGACATGCTGCCTGCCCTCCATGACTAACTAAGCTAAAAAAATAAATACAACAACTGTGATCTGAACTCTGAGTATTCACTGCGTGGCTGATTTAGAGTACAAAACACCTTCAGTGATCACTGTACACAAGCTACAGTAATTCAATCTAGCCACACCACTACAAGCCAATTAGTATTTGCCAACCAATTAATATGTGGTGTGGATATACCACCACTGCCACCAATTAATATGTATGTCCATGCACTGGCCCAGCAATCAAGGAGCCCCAATTCTCACCACTAACACCAGTGAGAGGTGTCCATATTGGGGAAGGATAATAAATACACCCACGGTAAAGTACAATTTCCCTTAAGAGCACACAGAGATCACAGTCAGTTTGGGACTGGTTTCTCCCTTTCTCTCCAGGTCCCCAATAAGACTCACCACTGGCACAGCTACAGGGTCCAGATCTCAGCCTAGTGGAGAAGCTAAACCCTCCAGCACCCTCTCTGTCCAACCAGTGCTTCGTGTCCCTGCCCAAGTAGCTGACACACACACACTTTGAGATAAGAGTTTATACAACCACACAGACACTCCTGCGAAAGGCTGGCACAGGTTCTCCAGTTGTGCCCCTTTTCTGCCCAGTCTAAAAGGTAGTATCAGCTGCCACCACCCATTAATATTTACCAGCTACTCAAAGGCCCTTAAAAGGGTGTCCAATTATTATTGTGAAATATTATTATCTAAATGGTAAGTGTGACCTAACAGTCAAGAATTATTTGGAGTGACTTGGTACAGCATCACTATATACATGCAATGTACTCTTAGGGCTTGAATTAACTCTATATAAAACAGCCACAGTTCAAAGGTTTAAAAGATATTTAATAATAAATATTAAAAACACAAGAGAATGCTTCTTACTACACAGTGCTAGTCAAGAGTTCAGAGATCATAGAGAAATACTTAAAATAATACCGTAGTGAAGTTCTAACATTAACACAGAAAAACACTTAGTCTAGTCTTCCTAATTCCTAGCTATTTCTAAGAGAAAACACAGTTCTAAAATCCTACTTACATCTAGAGCAAGACAGTGTTGCTGATGTTGGATGCTCTCAAGACAAAATGTTCAGAGCTCATTGATTCTATCTCTTTAAATTGATAACTCAGAGCTTCTTCACATGACATCATTCTTCACACTTCTCTGGTGTGCCTAGACTAAGAGAAACTACATTTACATTCTTTATACCTGTTCAGAAACCAGAGCAATAAAGGACACTTATACATGCAAATTCTAGCCATTAACTTGTGTCTCAGGATGCCTCCCTCTAGACATATCATCTCCAAATTTTGACATCAAAGACAGTCATGAAATGCTTGACTTAGCTTTCTTACAGCAGAGTGCACTGTTGTTACATTTTTGCAGTTCAATATCCAATGCAGTCTTTTCACATTTAAGAGAACAACCTTGTGGCTTACATTAATATTTAAAAATGACAGAATTATCTGCAAAATTATATCTGGCTAGGCTGGCAGCCTTCACCTATCTTCACAAATGTATTAAAAAGTCTTCACTTGATCAGAACAGAACATTTCTGGTGGACTCTTTTATGCTGAGTAAGAATGCCTAAATGTATCTCATTTAGAAAACACACATAACTTACTATGAATCAGCTGAAGGGGATAATGCTGGAAATTAAGGAGGGCTGTGACTTCCACTGATAATGAAACATTATACAAAATCAGGACATCAGGCACTTAGCTAAAAGCATGCAGTGGGTTGGATAAATGGCTCTATTCAGACTGTATGGCTCTGATTGAATAGTTAGTGCTTTATTATTCTAGCATCACCTTTTTCTGAGCTGCAGCAACCTCATAGCTGATTTAATAAAAGGGAGAGGTGTACAGAGGACCTCTTCCTATCAAAAGGGCGGATTATAATTATGGAGCATGGAATAAAGATATCCAGCCTCACAGCTCATTATAATTTATTGGGGTGGTACAGGAGATCTCTTCCTGTATGAGATGATGAGAGTAAATATCTAGTCAGGAAAATAAACATAACATCTTTTCCTTTGTGTCTGTACAAAACATACCCCAGAATTCAGCAAGCTCTGCACGGTGTGCAGGAATAGTGCAAGAGCTGCTGCAGGCAATATGGCTGCTGTACCATCCAGGAATAAGCTCCCGGGACATGCATGAGTGCTCCTGCACTATTCCCGCAAGGACACAGACCCTGTATGCTAATTACCTCATTTGTTGGTAATAACCATCAAATGAGGTGAAGTAGCAATCCAGAAAGCAGGCAGGCATCCGTGCAGGAATAGTGTAGACTGCAGAAATGTATTCAGCCAGTAGCCGAATATATTTCTGAAAACTACAAAACAGAGGCATGACAGCTCATACAAACACATGTATTAGAAGGGTTAGGCATGCCAAAGGCCAAATATATGGCCATAGGCATAAAAATTAATTTCAAAATGATAAAAATTACATATGTACAATATGCAGGGCTCTGTGTGTTAGGTTGTTGTATGTTGTATATTGTGTGAAAGTGGTCAGCATGTAAGCATGGAGGGTTGTGTCCCGCTGGCTAATGGCCAGTACTATTGATAACATGGCCAAGTTCTAACAACTACAGTGCCAAACACAATGCATCCAGCAAGACCCAATCCAGCAGAAATCCATTCTAATTGTTCCAATGTAATATCTGTCACCATCTGAAAGATGGACATGACATGAATGTGGGCCCAGACATACACACAGTACACAGGTGGAAGTATCCCAGACAGAGAGTGTATAAAATGTTACTGTCAAATGGACACAACTTTGGAATTGTACATACAGGTTAGCAGCACATTAGTTGTCTGTGTAGTATGGAATACTTATGTCGTCTGGCCAAACCTTGGCAGACCACAAAAGGCACAGTTATGAAGTACTGAGAAACTGCTGATGTCCCCGCACAAGCCAGCATAAGGGGAATGCCCCATGTATACCTGTGAGTCAGCTGCAAGTAGCTTCCATAGCACACATGCACTCAGCTCACCCCACCATCAGCCACAGGTTCCTCACAGGTCATATCCCTGCTGTTGGAAATGAGTACAATATGACCCCCACTTCTGTATGGGAATACCCACAGAATGCAGCATGCTGAAGAGGTGTCCCTTGCAGGTGTGTCCCTAGCTATAAGCAGCACCCTGTCAGCATCCACACCAATGGATTAATAAGGACAGAAACTATTGCCATTAACACCTTGCACACCTACCCTGTCACCCCAGGGGAATACAGTGGCTTGCAGCCTGGGACTGCAGGAGTGACAGAATGCACTGGCCTGCTACAGATGGCATGCATCACTACCAAATCCCCTACAGTCCTCTGTCAAAGGCCTGTGTCTCACCCATACTGCCAATGTATGTTATCTCATGGAGTCCCAAATGACGACATAACACAGTCCACAGACCACAAATGCAAGGCCATGTCGACACATCCCAGTAGCATGTCCACCATGTCCTACTGCATGAACTTTGGATCAACCCCTAAATACTGCTGGAATGAGGTGATAACTATAGGGATACTTATCAGATATTGCTTGCATAATGTTAGGAAGAAAACAGAATAACAGAGGGGGAGGGGGTAGAAGCATGGACGCCATGGAGTGTGTTAAGTCTAAAACTCTGATGTGTGCCCATACTATCCCTGCCTGCAAACACAGGAATGGGTGGCTACAAACCTGCTCATAAACCACAATGTGAAGGGGTAATGACCAGATATATGAGCCCTGCCTCTGGGTAACCTGTGTGAATCTGTACAGCTGAGAGTTATGGCCATAGCAGGATATGGCCATTCTATCACGTTGATAGATGTAGAAGCATGGGTTCCTCAGCCACCACAATACCAAGGTGCTGGACCATTTACACAGACCTATCAGCAAGTGTCTAAAGCTCTCACTCCAGAATGGCATGATTGTGCAAGAATATGTAGGCTGCAGACCACAATACTGGACAGAGCTTCATTCACCTTGTATTCCTCAGGAAATTACTGTGAGCAAATGTGTATATCTGTCAGTAGCTGATGACATAATACATCACAGTGAAAAACAGAACATATGTCTGAATATCTCTGCTAACACCAAAACCCTGTAGCAGAAGCAGCACAAACACAATTAGGTACAGTATCCCACTATCATTTGCCCATTGTGACTCCATATTGTCAACCTATCTACAGATATTCTGCAGAAACAGGTTGCTAGCTGTAGGTGTAGAACACAAATGCCTGCACTGGAATACAACCTACCTGGAATGGATTCACACATTCAATACGGAAGGTCATACTTGGCATGCTCCCACACTTAGAGAAGCAAAGCCCATGTCTGACAGCAAAATACAGAAGGGTCATAATGGGCATGCCCCCACACTTACAGAAATGAAGCCCATGTCTGGCAACAACTGAAAACTATACATATCTGTCAGTCGCAGATGTCTGTGCACATACTCCACATTGCACACCAGTCATGCTTTGCACACACACATTGGATAGGAATACACACATGTATCCAAGGACAACACACTATAATAGGTCAAACATACACAAACAGAGATGTGGGGAAGAGAGAGAGAGTGACAGTGACAAAGAGCTTCCCATCATGAGGCCTGTCCCACCCACCACACATCCAACTGGCCAATATCACATGATGTGCCAATGTCTATCACTGTAGACATTTGCTTCTGGTAGCCCTCAGCACTATAGTGTCTGTGGTGCTTGTGATAACTGTGTAACATGACAATACAAGTCATTATTCATCTAGCAGTCGTATACACAGTCCTCTCAAATGTAAAGTTGTGTGTGACGGAGTGTTGTGTGCGTGTTTTCAGCGGAATGGTTTATGGCCCATTCACATACACTGCACTCCACATTGCCCTAGTTTAGCTAGCCTGCTGATGTCAGTCACCTTGAAATACCCCTTTGGAGAAGAGTCATTCCTATAAGCTCTTTGGTGCATGCAATAACTGTGTAATGCTATAGTGTAATGTTCTAGTTAGGTAGGAGTTCTAATCCCAAACATGGCAACAGTGAAACTCTGTGTGTGTATGTGTGTGTGTGTGTGTGTGTGTGTGTGTGTGTGTGTGTGTGTGTGTGTGTGTGTGTGTGTGTGTGTGTATGTGTATGTGTAGGGATCAATGCTTTTGAGGCTATTCACAGTCACTACACCTCCCATTGCCCTACTTAGCAAGCCTGCTGATGTCAGTCACCTTGAAATGCCTCCTTGTACAAGATTCAGCCTTGTAAGCTCTGTGGCACATGCAATAACTGTGCAATGCTACAGTGTGATGTACTAGTTAGATAAGAGTTCTAATCCCAGACATGGCAACTGTGTGTGTGTGTGTGTGTGTGTGTGTGTGTGTGTGTGTGTGTGTGTGTGTGTGTGTCTGTGTGTGTCTGTGTGTGTGTGTGTGTGTGTAGAGTAATGCTTTTGAGGCCATTGACAGTCACTACACCTTCCATTGCCCTGCTTTAGCAAGCCTGCTGATGTCATCTACCTTGAAATATACCTTTGGAGAATGGCTAGCCTTATATGCTCCATGGTTCATGCCATAAATGCAGAACAATGTAATAGTAGTAATTACACAGCTATGGGTTTGAATCTCACCTGTGGTAAGTGTTTGTGTGTGTACCTCACAATTTTTGTTCCTATTTACAGCCAGTACACACCGCAGAGCCTGACTTTAGCAGTCCTGCCGATATCATCCACCTTACAAGTATCTGTTGCAAAGCCTAAACCATGTCAGGTCAGTTGTGCATGTGGTAAATGTGTAACATAATGATCCGTAAAGGTAATTAGATAGAGGTTTGAACCTCACCCCTAACAAATGTAAATGTGTGATTAGGGTAAAATTATTTTTGGGATCTCTCACCCACTATATCACCCAATGCCAGTCTTTACAAAGGCTGGTGATGTTCCTCACCTTAGAAGTACATTGGAACAACATCCATCTAATAAGCTCCATGGAGTGTGTGATAAATGTGCTACACTGTAGTAGTAGCACATAGCTAGGTAGGAGTTTAAATCTCAGTACTGGCAAGTGTCTGTGTGTGTCTTTGTCATCAGTATCCTATGTGGAGGTTGCTGTGATTGTGTAATGATAGGATTAATTTTGGGGTGGGTTTTGCTAATTTATTATATTGAGGACCTACTATATTTCACAATGCCCACCTTACAAGGACAACAGATGTCAAACAGCAGAGAGGCTGGTGTAGACAATCCATAGCCCTACATGTCACATTATGGATCAGTGAAAAATATAGGCAACCCTTGTATTACCCAGAGAACACTCTCCACCCATGTGTCATACACAAACACACTTGACTAGGCAACAACTACTATACTGGCAGTTCCCTGCATATTGCCCACAGATAGTAACCATGGTGTGATTGCAGTGGACTACATGCCTGTTGACCACAACACTGCCACTGACATCAGAATGTACTGTGATGTGTCACATCTCCTGACTGAGTGTGTGTTATCCAGCAAGTAAAATGACATGGCACCCTGTTCCATCCCTACAATAGGCAAATAATTGCTTACAGTGGTCCTTTGCTATATTCCTCACTGGACACCTGCAACAACTGTAGAGTCTGCAAATGTAATCCCCAAGGGAATACCATGCCTTATACACATGCCCTGTATGCACAAATGCCACTAACTCCACTGAATACCTGTATCATGCTGTCAGTATAGGGGCAGGCACGACCTCAGATCCATAGTCAGTTCTCACCACATGAGGTCAGGAATACCACATCAGATGATAACAATCTGTCCACACAACATGCCTCAAAGACCCCAGGTACACTTCCATACATCACAGAACATGCATGTGGAACATGTGCACAACCAAGACACTGTCCATGTTATGGAATATAGATCACATACATGGCAAGCATTGCACAGCATTGGCCACCCACAATAGTAACCCAGATGAGTGGATGGTAAATACAATACCCACCTGTGTGGGCCAATCCAGGGACTACACCACTGAGCCACACTGGAGACCATTGTCATGTGGCCTGATGCCAAGGTATTCCCTTTGCATAGCCTTGTACAACCTTCTGGCACAGTCAACTACTACACACCTGTGAAGCAATGAACTCATGCATGTCAGTACTGGTGAGTGAGTGTGTGCATGTGTGTGTGTGTGTGTGTGTGTGTGTGTGTGTGTGTGTGTGTGTGTGTGTGTGTGTGTGTGTGTGTGTGTGTGCATGTGTGTGTGTATGTGTGTGGAGATTAATGATTTTGAAGCCATTCACACTCACTACACCTCCCATTGCCCTACTGTAGCACGCCTTCTGATGTCAGTCACCTTGAAATAACCCTTTGGCCATATATCAGCCTGATAAGCTCTGTGGCACATGTGATAACTGTGTAATACTATAGTGTAGCAAACTAATTAGTTAGGAGTTCTAATCCTAACCCTGCCAACTGTGATAATGTGTGTAATTCCCTGAGAGAGTGTGGCTGTGTCTTCTTTGGCACCTGCTTTTGTGGACAGTCACATTTACTACACTTCCCTTATCCCTCCTTTATCACTGTTGCTGATGTCACTCACCTTCAAAAATACCTTTGGACAACTCTCCAACATGTAAGCTCTGTGGCGCATGCAATAACTGCATAACAATATAATTGCAATACCTAGTCAGGTAGGGGATTGAAACTCAGTACTGGTAAGTGTGTGTTATCAGTGTCCTGTGTGGGTGTTGGGGTGATTGTGTAATGACAGGTTCCATTGTAGTGTGGGTTTTGCCACATCGTTATATTGAGGAGCTACATGTCCCATTGTCAACATTTCAAGGCCAACATTTTCCAAATATTGTACAGATTCTAGCTGACAATCCTCAGCCATACATGTGTACAGCCATGTGCAATTACCATGTGACAGTATGGATTAGTTCATAATATAGGTAACCATCATAATGCCCAGATACCACTCTCCACCCATGGATCATATATAAACATGCTTGGCTCTTAGTCTCCTACTCCCTCCCTTTCTTACTTTGCCTCTGTCTGTCTCTCTCACTCCCTTTCTGGTGGATGTGGAAACATACACCTGCTTTGCTTAGGCAGCAGCTTGAGTTTTGTAAGTGATGCTCATGATCAGCTGATGGCCTGTGCACGACTTGCAGTCCCCCACTAGCTGATTGCATGTGGAACAGCTGTGGTATCATTCCTATAGTCAATTGCATGGAAACACATTCCTCTAACTAGGCCCTTCATGTGGGTGTTGGCCATTTTCCTTCACTGTGAGCAGGACTTCATGTGGGTGTTTGACAAACAGCATCACAGAGGGTAGTTGGACATACCTCTTAGAACATATACTGTGGAGACAGGCCAACAAACAGGAGGGGGATGTTCCAGACATGAGGACAGAATGTAAATATTGCTCTTCTACATTTGAAGTAATGTTGATTTAACAGGGCTTCTGTGGATATGGCTTTTCTACATGATTTCATATCTGTCATGACAGTGTTATGTGGTTGGGGAAACTCTCACCTGTAGGGCTATCTGCAGACTGGCCAGTTTTTGGAGACTTACATGTGTTGTGTTACTCACACATGTCCTATCTTTAGAAATGCAGTAGCATACTCTGAGGATTGCAGTCAGAACATGGTGACAGCCATGCGAGTTACTGACTTCATAGCCCTCAGAAGACATATGTCACAACAAACCCTGTTACACCAGTAAATGTATGGGTTTATCACAGAAACATGTCAATATTGGCCCTGTGTTTGTGCCTCCAGTCACAACTCTGTCAACCTTTGTACATATGTCATGCAGTAAGAGGTACATATGTTCAGTACATCATTATTTACTGACATCATACTGATAACAAGCCAGTGAGATATCAGACTGCTAGACATGTTATGTATAGTAGGCCTTATATTTGAGGACAAAACCTGGACATTCTGTTGTAGTGTGTACAGTAGTGAGGTCTATGTACTTATGGTGATTGCAGATAGAGTGTGTACTGTGAATATGTACCTTGGTCTGTGTACAGACTGTTGTAGATGTCATTGTTCTTGGTCCTGTTCTATGTGATGTTTCATGCTGCTCCAGTGTATGGCACCCTATCGGTGTACATGTTTGTAGGGCCAGACTGACACATGTCCCATACCACAGTCAGGCATTGGAATACACTGTGTATTGGCCCAGTATATGTAGGGTTAGTGTGTGAATGACACATATGAGGATGGTGTTGTTCACAAAGTCCATATACTGCAATATTAAGTACGCTTACCATATGTGACTGTGGCTGTATTCAGATTGGTTGTGGGTATGCACTTTTATACAGGTGTCTGTTACTCCATGCTGTTACATGCATGTAGAGCCTGCTATACTTACAGGTACATATGTATTCTCCCATAAGAAATGTAGGCCAATGTTGTGGCAGTCTGCCTGTAGTTTACACAGTGCTTTGTGACATGCCTAGCAGCTCAGTGTATTTACCCAGTGTGATGTTATGCCCAGATATTTGTCAGATGTACTGTTGCCAGGCCACCATTTTTTTTATTTTATTTTATTTATTTTACATTTGTTTGCCAGGATAGTCTGACTGGACACATGTCCATTTACAGCGGAGGCCTGGGGAGAAAAGCTCCAACAAGTTATAAAAAAGTCAACATGATACAAAATGTTAAATATTGCAAAAAAGCATACATAGATTTAACATGGAGAGCAGCAAACAGTGCAGCATACTGAGGTATTATCTTGATACATCAGGTCTAAGTGAGAGCATAGAGAAACGATGTATTACAGTTATATGTTACACATTACAGAGCAAGATACTGAGGTATTATACTGAAACAACAAGTCTTGAAAGAGGGCGTAGAGATACAATGTATTACAATTATAGATTTGCAGTAGATTCCTGGTGTCTGCAACAGATAGAATTGTAACCAGCTGTTTATTTGTTTATAAAATGAAATGTGGGTTGTTATGTGATGCATGGGGATAACCATTTATTCATTAGGTGCACTTTGAGAGAATTTTTGAATGTGGTGATAGAAGGAGCAGAGGTTAAGAAAGTGGGGAGGTTGTTCCAGTTCCTGGCTATGTTGTGAGAGAACAGGGCCTTTCCAGCAGAGTTATTGGCTTTGGAGATACAAAAGAGTGTTTTTACTGAAGAGCGTAGGGGGCGATTTGATATGTACTTGGTTAGTAGTTGGTTAAGAAATGGGGTTTTTTCAGGGTAGTTCAAAATCTTGTAGGCAAGTGTTAATTGGAGGTAGTTCAATAGCTGTGGAAGTTTTAGCCATTTCAGATGATGCAGTGCCTGACAATGGTGGGTCTTACAGCTGGAGTTATTAGCAAATCTGGCGATTTTATTGTAGCAAGACTGAAGTAGTTCAAGGTCATGTTTTCTTGTCAGGGTAAGGATAGGTGCGGCATACATAAGGGTGGATAGCAGGTGAGTTTGGGCAAGAGTAATTCGTGCCTGATCAGTTAGAAATTTTTTGTGTCTATAAAGTGTGCCCATTTTTTTGTGGACCTTTTAGATTGTTTGTGAGATGTGGACATCAAACAGTAGTTTGTTGCCAATTTATACAGCAAGGAGTTTAGTGTGGTCAGTTGGGGAGATGTTAGTCTCGTTCTTGGATGTGATTGTGAAAGGATGATGGTTACATTTAGATTTGTTGGGAGCGAATATGAGTAGTTTGGTCTTGTTGGGATTTAGAATGAGCTGGATCTGGGTGATCCAGTTTTCCACTGAAGTGAAGGATTCCCGAGTGAGTTTTTGAAGGGTAAGAATGGATGGTGCGGAGCAGATGAGAGGTGGCATCTGCATAATGAATGAGTGAAACATTTTGGGTAGTGGTATGCAGGCTGTTAGTAAATATGGAGAAAAGTAGGGGGCCTAATATTGAACCCTGGGGCACTCCTATTGTGGTTGGGAATAGGGGAGATAGTGTGTTTTGCCATTGGACAGATTGTTGTCTATCTGACATGTAGCATTTAAACCATGATATAGTTGAAGGGGCAAAGGATAGGGAGGTCATGGATTCTAGTAGCATGGAGTGTGACACCATGTCGAATGCCTTGGACAGGTCTAGGAAAATTGCTGATATGAAATTGTTATTGTTTCTGTGTAGGTTAACTGTATTTGTGAAGGAGAGAAGGGCGATTGTAGTGCTATGGTGCTGTCTGAAATCATGTTGTGTGGGTGAGAGGAGGTGGTTAGAGTTTAGAAATTGCATAACTTGGGAGTAAATACACCTCTCAAGTATTTTGGATAAGGGGGGTAGGATGGCTATGGGGTGGTAGTTAGAGAATTCGTAGGATGTTCCTCCTTTATGAAGAGGGATTATGAATGATACTTTTCATAGCTTTGGGATGTAGGTTTCTTGTATGGAGCGGTTTATAAGGATGGATACTGGATATAATAGACAATCAGCTGCAATTTTTAGATAGTTGGTTGGTAAGCTGTCTGCAGCAAGGGTTGTAGGTTTGAGTTTTTGAAGGTGTTACTTAATTGTGGTGGTAGGGACAGGTGAGCGGGTTAAAGAGGGGATGTTCTTTAGTGGTTGGGTAAGGGTATTTGAGAGGTGGGCTTGGGAGATTTGAGAAGAAAGTGATAGAATGGATTCTGTGAAGTAATGGTTAAATTGAGAAGCAATGTTTGTGGTGTCACTGCTGGTGGTGGGAGATGGAGTTGATGTTTTGCCTGGGTTAAGTAAGGAGTTAATAGTATGCCAGAACTTTTGTGGGTTGTTAGTGTGTTTGTTTTGACTATTGAGGAAGTAATTTTGTTTATCAAGTTTAGTTTGTCTTTTTGCCTGATTCCTTAGTTTCTGGTAGTTTTGTTTGGATAGGTTTGTGTTATCTCTTTTCCAGGCTTTCCATGATCTATCTCTGGCTTTAAGTAGGGCTCTTGTGTCCCTGCTTAGCCATGAGGCACAGTTTGTCTTAACTCTAATCCTTCTAAGGGGTGCAATAGAGTTGAAGATGTTAGTGAAGGTGCTATTGAAGTAGTCTATGGCTTGGTCTAATTGTAATGTTAGTAGTGGGTTCCAGTTACAGTGTTTTAGGATATAGTTGAGATCTTGTGCATTTAGTTTCCTGTCATCTCTGACTTGTCTATAGGTGATAGGGTTGGAAAGGTTGGAGTATTTATGCAGAAGGAATGTGGGGTGATGATCACTCAGGGTGTCTGGTAGACATCCTGTGTGATAGTTGTTTTTTGGGTAATTTACTAGTGTCCAGTCTAAAATTGACTGTTTGTGGGATTTCTTGTCCACTCTAGTGGGATCATGAATGAGCTGGGCAAAGCCATAGAGATTGATATGGTTAGTGGGATTATTGGAGTTACAGGCTAACCAGTCTGTGTTTAGCTCACCTAAGAGAATGGTTTCGTTGGGAAGTTTGGTTGAAATCCATTGTAGAATTTCTTCAATGGTGGGGGAATTGTTGCCTGGGGGTAATAATGTTGATTGTTTTAGTTTTATTTATAATTAGAGTTGAGAGTAAGGTTTCGGCACTCTGAAATGTGGGGGTCAGGATTTGTAGGGGTTTTATGTTTAGTGAGTTTTTGAAGAGTATGGCTACTCCACCACCCTTCTTATTTTTTATGTCCTGCCTTAATATGTTATATCCTGGTGGGAGAATTTCTTCACTCTGGATGTTAGGTTTTTAACCAGGTCTCGGTGATGCTAATTATATCGGGGGAGTAGTAGGTTATGAATGCTTGTATATCAGGGAGTTTGTAAGTTATGCTCCTGATATTCAAGTAAATTATTAGTAAGTCTGAGCTTTGCTTGGGTGGGAGTGGGCAATTGTTAGGTCCTGGATTTGGGTGGATGTCTCCTGCTATGAGAAGTTTTTTTTGTGATGAGTAATATGTGTTTAATATTGTGTGTTGCTTTTATGTGGTGTTTATATGATGGTTTTGTGGTATGGGTGGTTGTCAATAGAGTTTTATTTATGTGAAGCATTGTGTTATCTTTAAATAGTGTAGTAGTAATGGGGACGTGTGTGTGTATGTTTGGGTTAATGTATGTATGTGTAACATGGTAGTTAGTGTTATGTATTGATATTGTGGGATGAATGGATGTGATGTATGCTAGTATAGTGAGGGGAGGAAGGAGAAATCCTAGGATGGGTTTCATAATTTTTTTTTTCATAACTGTTGTGTATTTCTGACAAAGCAGTGGGATGCTGTACAGATGCATGTCACTAACTAGTGGGTAGTATGTGGGCTTGTGACCTCTGCTTATCTGATCATGCGTCAGGACAGACAGGAGTGTATGAATGCATAAACTGTGTGAGCTTATCTATTCCAGTATTTTTGTGATATCCACATTTACATGGCTGTAAACATCCACTTTGTCAGGCTTGGTCCACACGTCTTGCACTAAGGGGTTCTGTATATACCTCTGGACTGACCAGAGTGTGTCAGACTGTCCACATTTATTGGTCATATCTCTGCTGTATTCCACAAGATCATTACTGTGATTTGTGTGGTACTGTACTATGATGATCTTATGATGTCCGTCAGTAACTGAAGGCATACATGTCAATATCAGATGTGACTTCCCACACATTTCTGTTAAGACAACCCCTGTTACAGTAGCAAAAGTCTACATTTATATCTGTAATACTTACATGACATCCCCTTGCACCAAGAGGTTCATAGGTTCATACTAGGCTATCTGCCCTAGGGCATTTATAAGCCTAGCCAGAGTGTGTTTGGCTTTCGCCACTCATTTTAAATGAATTTTGCTATGCCCTTTTTCGAGGTTAGTATACTGTGCCTCTGTCTAACAGTGACACAGAAGTGATACCCGGGGTAAACCTACGATCTCCCATCCACTCATCAAGATTCCTCTTGAAGAGAGTCAATGAGGCACTCTGCCTAACCTGGACTGGGATTTTATTCCAGAGTGAAGGGAGCCTCTGGGTTATGAATCTGTCCCTCCAGCATGTCCTATTTATTTCAGTGCTGAGGTTCAAGTCTCTCGAGTGCATAGCTCGATGGGATTTGAATTTTCTGAGGTGCAGCATGTCCATTAATTCTGAGTTGGACATGGCTTTATACATCAGGCACAGATCGCCTCTGAGCAGGCGGTACGCCACTGAGTAGAGCTGGAGTTTCTTTAACCAGGCAGCATATGGCATCTGTTTGAGCCCTTTGATCCTCTTGGTGAGGTACTTTTGGGGTCTTTCCAGTTGCTGCAGGTGTCTGGTAAGGTACATCCCAAAAGGGGCATTGTACTCAATTATGGACCTGATGAGGGATGAGTAAAGAGGCACGATGACCTCCTCTGATCTAGATGTGAATCCCTTCATGATTAGGTGGGCTATATAAAATGTTTTTCTAACCACTTTGGCCACGTGGTTTTCAAATGAGAGATTGCTATCAACTTGGGTCCCCAGGTCCCTAATTACTTCTTCCGTACTTAATGTATTACCACCTATGTGGTAATTTGTGGGCACTTTGTTTTTGCCAAAGGGGATGACTATGCACTTTTTGGCATTTAGCTTGAGGTCATGGCTCTGGCACCAGTTGTCTGTTTCTATGAGGCCCTTTTGTAGGATGCTTGTGTCAGCTGGAGAGTCGATTATGGCGCCTAGTTTGCAGCTATCTGCAAACTTGGTCAGCCACAGTCCTTCCGTGTTGGCCTGTACCTCTGAGAAATATATACCGAACAAGAGAGGTCCCAGGACTGAGCCTTGTGGGACACCACTTGTAACTGGTTTGGAGTCTGACATGGCTCCAGCAATTCTAACCATGTGGGTTTTGTCCTTGAGCCAGTTTGCAACCCATCTAGTGACATAAGGGTTTATATTGAAGCTGGTGAGCTTATCTATAATGCCTGAGTGGGGTATTGTATCGAAGGCTTTTGCGAGGTCCAGGTAGGCTGTGTGGACCACCTTCCCCTCGTCAATGGCCTTGGTGACTGTTTCAAAGAAATCGACCAGGTTTAAGAGGCAGGATCTGCCCTTAACAAAGCCGAACTGGGTAGGATCCAGTGACTGTAGGTCCCCAATATCTTTATTTATGAGGTCCATGATGATCCTTTCCATAGCTTTGCAGACCAAGCTAGTCAGGCTTATAGGGCGATAGTTTCCAGGATCCATTGAGGCACCACCTTTATGGAGAGGGACCACTGTTGCTGTATGCAACTCTTTGGGTACATATCCTGTAGTAAGGCTGAGATTGAACAGTAGTTTTATGTTTGGGTTTAGCTCTTCTTGGAGTTCATGTAGGATGCAGCCCGGGATACCGTCTGGTCCCATTGATGCTGTGTTTTTTGCTTTGGAGAGGGCGGCTCTTACCTGAGCATCTGAGATGTCAGGGGGGCAGCACTCTGCTGGGATAGATACTTGCCCTTTTGGTGGTGGGGGGAGAAGTTTGCACTGAACCTGTCAGCTAGGATGTTGGCAATGTCTGTGGGTTTGGTGTATTTTTTGTCATTTTGGACTAATTC